>NC_061831.1:31994130-32016630 GCF_019202785.1 Penaeus chinensis
TGCACCGTATTTAGATATTCTATTTTACCATTTTTACCTCGAAATCTGTCTCGTATTCCTGGTGACAAAGACAGTTTGATTAAAGTAAGGAACTTTTTATTTATGTAACTGCAATGCAGACAGTGCTACATTACGATGACTTTTTTTAGTTTTACTTTTCATTGCTGATAGGAAAATCTTTAAAATTGTATAATTCCAAAGAGACGTACGTGTTATATGGAATTACTATTCGAGCATAAACTTTCGTATTAGCCCTTGGGGAGACAGGCATTCTACGTTGCGATCCATTGTTCTGCAGTACAGTAGGAAAACCAAATTGGATATGAATGCTTTTCCAGAATTCGTATCTCCTGTGCAGGAAGGGGAGGATACTACTGACACATATATGCTTTGTAAATGTTTTACTAACAGTTTTCTGTGCATGTAACTTTGGATGTATGAGTATGTGTGTGTGATTATGTGTTCTGTTGTGTGTACTTGTGTTTGCGAGTGTATGTATGTACACTCAAGCGCGGTAACAAATTTGGGTGTGCGTGAACAATATATTTGTACGTGTGTGAACGGAAGCATGTTTACACGTGGATAAAGTTAACAGCCTTCGTACGTCTGTAAATATGTGCGTATGAGTATTTGTGTGAACGCACGAAATAACGATTCGTCTGAAATGGGTCACACGTGCTTTTGTCGCGTCCTTTCTTACTGCCCTTACCTATCCTCACCTGCGGGCGCCGAAGGAGTCCTACACACCTGTGTCAGTATAACAGCCACACCGAACCCGCTCCCGGCACTCCCTCGCCGTGCCGGCTGAAAGGAGCCGCCCTTTGTACCGCGCCTCCACAAAAGAGCCGCTCGGCTGTAAGTAAGGAATCCTGAGCCTCGATACGACGCCGCCGCAGGGCCCCTCTCCCTCGGCCTCCATCCCATCGTGTTTCTCGCTCGCCCCTTCAGCACCTCTCTCTTGTCTCTCTAACTCCACACCTTTCTCTTCCTCTCACTCCTTCTCCCCCTCCTTCTTTCTTTTCCCTTCTCTCTCGACCCCTTGCCCCCCTCCATTCACTCTCCCCTCTCATTCCTATCTCCTCTATCCCGCTATGTTTTTCTCTTCCGTCCCTCTCTACTTTTTTTCCCCTATCCCTTGTTTCACTCCTCCTCTCCCTCTCTCTTTCTTTTCCCCTCTTTCGCCCCTCGCCCTTTGGTATCGGTGCATTTTCGGTCAATAGACTATATATATATATAAAAGACAATACAGCCGATAGATCTCATCTGACCTTTGGAATGAACCCTAACACTGTACGTCCCAAGTGTATGATAAGCGTGTGTCCGGGGTTAGGTTAGCTTATGTTACAGAATACGCCGAAGGGGCGGTGACCGGGGTTAGATTACGATAGGATAGGGATGGTTAAGTTCGGTCAGAGGTTAGGTTAGGCTAAGTTAGGGAACCCGCCGAAGGGGCGGATGATGATCATGATGATGATGATGAAGATGATGATGGTGTGTGTGTGTGTGTGTGTGTGTGTGTGTGTGTGTGTGTGTGTGTGTGTGTGTGTGTGTGTGTCTTGTATGTGTTTACGTGTGTGTGTGTGTGTGTGTGTGCTTTCTATGTGCTTACGTGTGTGTGTGTGTGTGTGTGTGTGTGTGTGTGTGTGTGTCTTGTATGTGTTTACGTGTGTGTGTGTGTGTGTGTGTGTTTACGTGTGTGTGTGCTTTCTATGTGTTTACGTGTGTGTGGTGTGTGTGTCTTGTATGTGTTCACGTGTGTGTGTGTGTGTTTTGTATGTGTGTGTGTGTGTGTGTGTTATTGTGTGTATGTGTATATGCGTGTGAGTGTGTGTGTTAGTGTGTGTATGTGTTTGTGTTTTGTTTGTGTGTTTGTGCGTGTCTTCTACAGACTTCATCCATTCTCCTCTGTGTTATCTTAACTTTATTTGTAGTTTCATTTTCTTTTTTCTTCTTTAATTCTTTTAATATTTTCTCTTTCATTAGCTTTCTCGTTCACTTTCGCTTTTGCTCTCTTCCCCTCTTCTGCGTTTGCATTCTTTTCTTTTCTTATTTCCATTTTCTCTCTCAGTTGTTCTTTATCCTTTTCCTTTACTTACAGTGAATATTCAAGATCCTGTGAAGTATCGCTGGTAAGCATGGTAAAAAAAAAAGGAAAAAAGTCGGAGACACAATTTCTTATCAAGTGAATATATATATATATATATATATATATATATATATATATATATATATATATATATATATATATATATATATATATATATATATATATATATATATATAGCAACAACAGCCATAATGATAATAATGATGATTATGGTGATGATGATGATGACAATAAAGTTGATCATAAAATCATAATGAGGATATAAATATAATGACAATTCAGTAATAAAAACAGGGTTATTGTTAAAAACATTAATAGCAGTAATAGTAGTAGTAACAGAAGTACCGATAATGGTAATGATGATACTAAGAACAACAATAAAAAAAAAAATAATACTGATAGTAATATTGATAGTAATAATAATGATAGTAATAGTAATAGTAATAATGATGATATCAATAATGATAATCATATTAATTATAGGAGTAATAATAATATAGGAGCCGTATTGATGATATTGATAAAGACAAAATAGTAACGATATTAAGAATGATGTTAATGATAATGATGATGATGTGATAACAATAGTAACAATAATGATACAAAAAATATAATGATAATACTAATAATAACAATAATGATTTTAATAATAATATCGATAATGATAATAATAATAATGATAATAATAATAATGATAATAATAATTATAAGAAATAATAACAATATTAATAATGACACTTATAATAATAATTATATTAATAATAATAATGATAAGGATATTAATAACAATATTAATGATAAAGATAATGATAATAACAAAATGATTGTGGTAACAACAAAATAATGATAATAACACTAATAATAATAATGTCAGTAGTAATAATAATGATAATCCTATTTATAATAATGATAATACTAACGATATTAATGATGATAAAGCTAATAATGAAGATGATGATAATAATGATGATGATGATAATAATAATAATAATAATAAAAATAATAATAATAATAATAATAATAATAATAATAATAATAATAATAATAATAATAATAATAATGATAATAATAATAATAATAATAATAATAATATTAATAATAATAATAATGATAATAATGATAATAACAATAATAATGATAATAATAATAATAATAATGATAATAATAATAAAAATAATAATAACGATAATAATAATAATGATAATGATCGTAATAAAAGTAATAACGATAACAATAACAAGAATGATAATAACAAAAGTAAGTTTAATGATTAGGAGAATAATGATAATGATAATAGTAATAGTAATAATAACAAAAATAATGATAATGATGATGATGATAATAATAATGATAATAATAATAATGATGATAATAATAATAATAATAATAATAATAATAATAATAATAATAATAATAATAATAATAATAATAACAACAACAACAGTAATGATGGCAATATGATTAATAGTTATGCGATTTATAGTAATATCAGTAATAAAGATAATGATAATAATAATAAAAGTCATAACAATAATAATAATAAAAGTCATAACAATAATAATAATAATAATAATAATAGTAATAATAACAACAACAACAAAAACAACAACAACAACAACAGCAGTAATGATAGTAATACGATTTATAGTGATACAATTAATAATAATAACAGTAATAATGATAATTATGATTATAATAATAATAGTCATAATAATAATAATAATAGTAATAATAATAATAATAAAATAATCATAATAATATAAATAATAATGATAATCATAATAATATTAATAATTATAATGATAATTGTAGTGTACGGCTGCGCACTCGCCGACTCTAAGGTCGATCTCGCCTGGACTGACATCGTCCTCGGGCGCCGAGTGGTTGAGGCCACATGTCTGCCTCCTCTACCACGGAACAAAGGACGCGGGGAACTCTACGATGCTGCCATTGACTGGGATGAAACGTCCCGGGCTCCGCTTCCACCGACGATGTGGGCGTACTCGTTGTGCATCCGCACGAGGCTGGTGCTTCACCCGCCATTTGCGACTTCATAAGGCGTGACTAAAGCCATACGACCCACAAAGACAGTGTTACGAACTAATGTGAACATGGTTATAAAAGTAACCTTAGAACGTATTTTAAACCAAGTCTCGTTACTTGGATGGAATTGAAGTCTCCGAGAAAAAAAAAATAAGATTTATTTATTTTCTAAGTCCAATACCGTAGAGCAGGGCTACTCAACTATTATAAGCAAAGGTCCAGTTAGACAAGCTCCAATGTACGCATAGGTCCGGAAATTTTTATTACATGAAATATAAAAAAGAAAACAATCTCATAATTTTCCCTGAAGAAAAGACCCTGGCTATTGTGGCGCCTTCCTTCAAATCACTCACTCACTCATTCATAACTTTCCTTGAAAAAAAGACATTGGCTGTTGCGGCGCCTTCCTTCAAATCACTCACTCACTCACTCATTCATAATTTTCCTCGAAAAAAAAGACATTGGCTGTTGTGGCGCCTTCCTTCAAATCACTCACTCACTCATTCATAACTTCCCTGATAAAAAGACATTGACTGTTGTCAAAAAAAAAAAAAAAAAACTTGCAAGATACTTTCACCAGGACCTTCATGCTATTTAACTAGAATGTTCTCTTCCTGGGGTCTGAGGTCCAACTGCAACACTCAGAAGGTCCGGATCCGGACCGCGGTCCGCCAGTTGAGTACCCCTGCCGTAGAGAGTTACAGCCCCAAATGCACAATTTCCACGCAAATTGTACATTGCTAGTTTTCCTATGTATTCTTTCCTTTATTATTATTTTTTTTAATATTCTATCTCTTTGGCGACGCTTCCAAAGTGTCAATATAACCCCTGAAGAGAGTAATGGTTGTTACATATTTTGGCTGTTTGTTTTCCTCCCCCTCTCTCTTTTCATGGTAGTTCGGGTCCTTTGGGTTGTTTGGACTACCGAACTATCGGGTTGGTCTTCCAGAGCTTTGCCTATCTTTTTTTTTTCGCGCCATGCTTATGGGGAAGACAATTCGGTCCTGACTTCTATGCTGAACAGTGGTTCCGCTCTCGGTATTGTGCTCGCTTTGGATTTACTTCGTCTTGGATTTACCTCGCTGTGGATTTTCCTCGCTTCACGCCAGGATTAACGAATCCGTGTTTTGTTTTCACAAGATAAGTATTCTTATGGTTGTGTGTGGAAGACACCTGGTCTCTGTTGGACTTTAGCGTGTGTCATACTGCATTACTATTTGCAGCGTGCACTCTCTTCCACGAAAATCCAAAGCAGCACTTTGATTTCACAAAGGGTCAGAGCATAAAAAGGACCACTCACTTAGAAGGGACACTGCTTGAGGATCCGTACCTCCAGTGTGCCATTTCCCAATTTAAGCTGAGTTATTACTTTTGTTGTTGTTTTTATGATTGGTTGTTTCTTGGTTTCTTTTTCCTTTTCCCCAACTTGAGGATCCGTACCTCCTGGGAGAAAGATCTTCCACATTCTTGCCCGTATTTTAAGGGCCGTTTTAGCTTGTCTTTGCCGTTCTTTTGTTTATTGTTTTTACTTTGCCTTGGTCGATTCCTGCCTGACCTTGTGGGTGTTCAGGCAGTCTTCGTGATATATGACCTTTTGGTGTTATATTTTTTTACTTGGCTTCCGACGCTAGGTAAATTTCTTACAACACGTTTTCTTGTCGTTACACAAGTGTTTTTATTCAGAGTTCCTCAGCACTATTCTTTTATTGTTAATCTCCATTCTGGGTTGGAGATTAACTTGTTTAAATTAGGTTTCAGTGTATTTCTTTTCGTGCTAATACTCTGTCTAAAAATACTTATGGAGTTGGGACGCCAACTTAGGGGTAAATGTTCGTGAGTTATTTTTTTTTTTTTACATCTGGTGTTGATTTCCACGTGCATCACCCCCGCTGTGATTAAATTGGTGATGTACGCAACTATCAAAATTTCTGATGACTGAATTATTTGTAGACCTCCCTAAAGAGTGTAACCTGTTCAATAAATATCATACCGTCATAGAACTTTCACTCAGTCCCAGTCAGGAAAACAAATTACATCGATGTTAAGTTCTGGTTTTGACTAAAGCTGAATGCTTAACGTTCTTGGGCTTGGGTCTCCTAAACAGCACATTGTTGGTTACTCTATCTCGCAACCCTGAAAGGCTGTAAAAAGGCTAGACAAATCAGAGTATATTAAGCTGATATCCTAGAATAGAACATCATTTTACTACACCTAGGTTCCCACTGCCAGCAGGTGGATGCTCAACCCGAAGGGAAGAGGAAAAATTCTATGATCTTGCATTTTTCTTCCATACATGTCCACGCAGACGCTCAACCTACGCTATCTCCCTGTTCACATTTACACACTTACATATCCAACATTCAGCACACATATTCTGTATTTTCCTTCCACCCTCTTCTCATACAACATTCACACCCCCATACACAACACACACGGTTCCCGAACCTACTAATCGGGTGGTGGCAGCGTACGTAGGCCTGGAACCTTACATCTGTTCACTGCAGACGAATCTTTTCCTGAATAATTTTATTCTTATTCTCGGTCGAGCCTGAACTCAACCAGACACATAAAAATCTACTTGGTCTACGCCCCGCTACAATAATAATAATAACGATTATCATGATAATAATAATAATAATAACAAAAACAATAACAATAACGATAATAATAATGATAATAATAATAATCCTGGTCATGATACGACTACTACCACTACTACCATTACTACTACAACTACATCTAATAAGAATCATGACAATATTGATAATTTTAATAATAATATTACTGTTAATAACAATGATGATAACAGTAATCAACAACAATAATATAAATAGTAATCAGAACTACAAAAACACTCAAACAGAAATATGAACAAGGTATACATTCAGTCAAGCTAATTCATTGAATGATTATTTTGATACTGACAAAAAAATTGTCCATTACCTTAATTATGAATTGCAATTTTGTTGACTATAACTTTGCTCACTAACAGCCATAGTTCACAAAGCAACGACAGAAATCAGTGTTTGATATTTATTGCAGCTGTCACATTTACGAGATTGTAATATCCTGGGCACTGATTACGAATCTGCTGAAGTTTCTTTTATTGAGAACAATAGTCATTGATAATGCAAACTTGTGGAAAGCAGCATCGATGTTTCATTGGATTTGACATCAGTACTTTAACTAGTCTTATGTAGACTTCAACGAACATACTAAACTGAATATATGATGATAAGCTTCTGTAAAACCAGCAAGGAAATCAGATATAAAAGCATAGTAGTTCATTAAGACAAGCATTTTCCTTCTGATTAAAGCAACTTTTTGTTTATAAGATAGGGATGTGAAAGGTTAGCCCTGCACAATACTGATGAAAAACATGCCGAGTTATTGCTTTCCGTGTGTGACGATAGCAAGACGAGATAAAAGAGTTAGGTGGATAGGGAGATAGATAGGCAAACACACACACACACACACACACACACACACACACACACACACACACACACACACACACACACACACACACACACACACACATATATATATATATAGAGAGAGACAAGCTCGTCTATGGCAGGGTAAGTGTGGCCAACAAACTGGTATGTATTATCATTGCCACGATCGCTTGCGTGTATCACCTGCTGTTGACAGCATTCACTCCCATGTCCGTGTATACGTCTGGACTCGGGAAGATTTTTTTTTAAATGCCGCTTTATTTGGCTTGTTCTTTAGTCTACTGTCTCCATTCAGGTGATTTGCTTACTCGACATTCTATGATTTCTCAAGAACGGTGTCATCTGTCTATGGAACTTATATGTTCAGCAAATCCTTTGCAACCTTCCCGATTTCCCGTTGTAAACTGTGTATTAATCCGTCATTTGGCTGCTGAGGTTTAATGGTTGAGTTTTAAGAGGGTTCTCAAATCAACTGATTTGCTCTCATAAACTGCCTTTACTTACACAGAAACCTAGAATCAGAACACTAATTGATAGACAGATAGCATGAGACTGACGATAATAATGATATTCATGATGATGATGATAACATTAAAATAACCATATTAATGATGGGGATGATGATGATGATGATGAATAATGAACCAATTCCAGCAATGATAATGATAATAATAATAATGATGATAATGATAATAATAATAATAAAAATAATAATGATCTATCTATCTATCTGTATATATATGTGGATAGGTAATCACAGACCATATAATCTTTCCTTCGTTTACCTTGCATGCATATTCACCGGCTCATCTGCGATTGCGCAGGTACATTTGAGTGCGTTGTGGGTTGTGTAATGAAGTGAGTTATGACATTGAAGTGAGTTGTGAGTGCCATGTTTTGATGCCAGTGCATACGTATTGTGATGCCATTATTATCGTACGTAGTTAGTGATAATTATGTGATTATATATTATACACTGTCTTTTGTGTGATATGTTCTACCATGTAAATATAGAAGAATATAATTAGTTTATATTGATGTGTAGCATATCAACTTTATGAAAGAGTGAGACTCTCTGTATGTTATAGAGTACAACATTTTAGTTTGTCTCTGTAGTCACACGTCTGGCAGTAGACAGTCGCAGACGGAGCCTGGCGTGTGGGGCAGAGGAACAGGAAGAGTTCCGTATTTATTTTGTCAGAGCTGATCGCAAATGAACCTACTTTAGATTTCATCGGTGTTTTCTTCACCCTCAAGCATCATGGAGAAACACCAATCAAACGTAGAAGACGAACATGGCGCAGTGATCCAGCAAATTCAGTTCTGACGCCTGTTATTGTTGCCTGCCCAAGGCCTCCGCGACCTCATGGCCTGTCGCCGGCCCCGCGCCTCGTCCACCGTCGTGCTAGGTCAGCAATCAACCCGCTCGGCAGTGTACTTCATTTGCAGCGGTGTGGTGCTATAGTGTAGTGATGTGTTTTGTGCAGTGCCTATAGTGTTCGTGCAGTGTTTAGTGTGTTCAGGGGACATTATTTGTTGCATAAGGAAGCCGGACCGAAGCATATTAAGGTTTTGTAGGAGCGAGGTATATTCCTGCGCTCTCTACGATGCTTCGTGGGCGACTGATCTCTCGCGCTCGTGGCTCGCCTGCCCGCACGTGTCCGCCGTGACGTCAACGCATTGGCACCGCGCACACGAGTGCCACAACACTCGCTGCCTCGCTCTACTTTTACGGATTTTCACCGGATTTTCGGCGATTTTGCTGTATAATCTTGACACCCTTACCACGTTACAATGGGTAAAGGGAAGAAAAATGAAGATACCAGTAAGAGCGACCCTGAGAAACCTGACTCCAGCCTTGAAGAGTCCGCAGGAGCCAGTGCTAGCACCCCACCTCGCACAGATGTTGCTACATTGCTGCAGTGGATAATTCAGAGGGACGAAGCACGCAGGAACGAGGAGTCTGCTCGTTTTCAGGAGCTGATCCTTCGCCTCAACCCCCGCAGCCCGTAGCTCCACCTGCGAGTTTGCCAGTGAGCACTTCTGCCGCGTCCACTGCTTCTCATACTCCGCCGACCCCGAAGGCAACAATACAGCCTCCGAAAGCATTAACAGCAGATGCGAGTCCCCAACAGTTTCGAGAATGGAAGCGCAAATGGTCCGATTATGCTGTGATGGTGGATCTCCTCAACCTGCCGTTATCAAAGCACCATATACAGCTACGCATGTGCCTTACCTCTGAGATGCGACGGGTGCTGGAGCGCAAGTTGGACATGCCCGCAGACCCAACATGCTCAGTGGACGATGTCTTGACAAAGCTCAAAACGCATATCAAAAATGCAAGTAATGAGGCACTGCGACGGAAGGCCTTCTCTGAGTGCAAGCAAGCAGACAGGCGAGAGCTTCGATGACTTTTGGATACGGCTGAAAATCTTGTCGCAGGAGATAGACCTTTGTAAGGCACAGGACCAAGCATGCTGTGAGCAGTGGAAGAAACACGGCATTCTAATGGGTATACGAGATGAGGAACTTACCCAGAAGCTCATTGAAATGGACCGCTCAGCGACGTTGCAGGATGTTTTGGAGAAATGCAGGTCTCATGAATCGTCAAAGACTGCATCATCTGCTTTGAAGGAAACAGTTTCTTCACGTGCTGTTTCTCAATATAAAAGGGAGAAAAAGGCTGCCCAGAAACAGAAGTCCAAGATGAGGCCTGGCTCACCTCTGCTGAATAAGGCCTGCAACTGCTGTGATCGTCAACATGAAAAAGGTTTGTGCAGGGCCACCACTTCCACATGTCGTGCTTGTGGTAAGACAGGCCACTGGGCTGCTGCTTCAAAGTGTCCTGCCAGGAATGCCAAATGCAAGGTGTGCAACCGGCAGGGACACTATGATAAATGCTGCCCAAAGAAACGGAAGGCTAAGACAAAAGAAGAGGACACCAATCATGAATTGAAGGTAGTAAGTTCAGTATCCCCTTCAGTGTCATTTGCCAGGAGTGTCACCTCTACTGCACGACCGAAACCTCAGCCTTCCCCTAAAGTCCGCGTGTCAATTCGGCATAAT
This sequence comes from Penaeus chinensis, assembly GCF_019202785.1. NCBI lineage: Eukaryota > Metazoa > Arthropoda > Malacostraca > Decapoda > Penaeidae > Penaeus > Penaeus chinensis. Next base: position 32,004,805 of record NC_061831.1, read on the forward strand.
GATTTATCAGGTAGTCTTGCCATCATCCCTGACACAGGTGCAGACACAACTGTCATTTGACTCCAGCATCTTAGTAGTCTCGGCCTCTCAATGGAAGACTTAGCACCACCGGCAGAGACTGTATACTACAATGCGGACGGGTCCCAGATGCCACCAGCGGCTGGATCTTTTTGTGGAATCATCACCTATGGCAACCGTTCGACTACATGTTGGAGTGACGTTCAGCCTTCACTTACAACCCCGCTGCTCTCTTGGACTGAGTGCAAGGAATTGGGGATTGTTCCGGACTATTTCCCAAGGCAGATATCGGATGTGCACATTGCCAATCGAGTCCATGGGATGGGCAATACACCAATATCGAACCCTCCTCAGTTGCTGCCTTTACCGTTGAACCAGCAGAAGTCACCTGAAGAAGCAAGGAAGTACTTCCTGCATCAGTATGCAGATGTGTTGGTGAAGAAGGACGACTTGCAGTCTGGGCCACTCAAGATGATGGTAGGCCCTCCCATGAGAATTCATCTATGGGAGAATGCCACACCCTTCGCGATCCACACCCCCAGAATGATTCCTTTGGCTTTTCAGGAACCAACAAGAAAGGAGCTTGAGTCATTAGTGACCCAAGGCATCTTAAAGCCAGTGGAGGATGAACCATCAGAATGGTGTCATCCAATGGTTGTTGTTCCAAAAGCAAATGGTGGTGTTCGTATTACCACTGATCTATCAAAGCTCAACAGGCAAGTCTCTCGCCCTGCCCACCCTTCTCCGACGCCATTTACAGCCATCAGAAGTATCAGTCCGCAGTCAAAGTTCTTCACAACTGTGGATGCTCTTTGTGGTTATTGGCAACTACCCCTGCATGAGGATGATCAACACCTGACGACATTTATCACTCCTTATGGACGTTTCAGATACTGTCGTGGTCCCATGGGTTTTGCAGCAACAGGAGACGCCTTTTGTCTACGAGGTGACAGGGCACTTCAGGGAGTAACAAACTGCATTAAGGTTGTGGACGACATTCTCCTACATGATGAGGACTACCTCTCACACCTTCAACGTGTAAACGATGTCCTGTCAAGGTGTCGACAGCACGGGATAACGCTTAATGCAGAGAAGTTCATTGTGGCTGCATCTGAAGCCAGCTTCTGTGGGTACAAACTATCACATAATGGTATTGAAGCAGACCCAGAGAAGGTAAAAGCCATTGCAGAGTTTCCTACCCCTGCAAATCTGACTGATCTTAGGTCATTTATGGGCTTGGTAAATCAACTGGCAGAGTTTACGCCTAAGATTTCGACTGCTGCAGCCCCACTTCCCACCATTCTGCAGACCGACGCTTCCAGACTCTACAGCCTTTGCTATGTGTTGTTGCAGGACCATGGTGCTGGAAGATACAAGATGGTGCAATGTGGTTCCCGGTTTCTTGACAGATACAGAAACGCGGTATGCGACCATCGAATTGGAAATGAAAGCTGTTGTTTGGGCCATCAGTAAGTGCAAGTTCTATCTTCGTGGACTTCAGCACTTTAGTGTGGTGACGGATCACCGTCCATTGGTTCCTATTTTGAACCATTATTCCCTGGATGCAATTGAAAACCCTCGCCTCCAGCGCATGAAAGACAAGATTGCGCCCTACATTTTTACCGCAATGTGGCGTGCAGGTAAGGAGTTGTGCATCCCTGATGCCCTTTCCCGGTCACCTGTGAGTCGCCCAACGGTGGAGGATGGTGCCTTCAATGCTGAAATGGACACTTCCGTCAAGATTGTAGTTCTGCAGGCTGTTCAATCTACTAAAGCATCAGAAGCCATAGACGAACAAGAGGATCTCTTCATGGAAGAATTGCGTACAGCTGCCTCTAAGGATGCTTCTTATGAGGAGCTGCTTCATCATGTGAAGTCAGGGTTCCCCAAGGACTGCTACAACCTACCTAGTGTCCTGCGTCCGTACTGGAAGATTCGCAATGAGTTGTACAACGATGGTGACTTGGTGCTGTATGGACCTAGAGTGGTTGTCCCTGTTTCTTCACGTCGTAGCACCCTAGCTCGCCTGTATGAAAGCCACTGTGGCGTGGAGGCAACAAAGCGTCGTGCACAGCAGACAGTCTTTTGGCCAGGCATTAATGCAGACATTGTAAACACTGTTCGTGCCTGTGAGCCATGCCAGCGCCTACAGCCTAGTCAGCAACAAGAGCCACTGATGTTGGATGACAAACCCACAAGACCATTCATGTCTGTGTCGGCAGACTTTTTCAGTGTTGCTGGAAAACACTTCTTGGTGTATGCTGACCAACTCTCCGGATGGCCTGTTGTCATCCCATGTGGAACTAATGCAACAAGTGCTTCGACGATCAGATTCTTCCGGCATATGTTCCGTGATCTGGGTGTGCCAGTTCGCCTGCGCACTGATGGCGGACCTCAGTTCTCCAGCCGGGAATTTGCAACCTTTCTTCAGCGATGGGGAGTACATCATGCTATGTCAAGCCCTCATTACCCACAGTCCAATGGGCATGCAGAGGCTGCTGTGAAGAAAGTCAAGTATCTGATCATGAAGACAACACCCAACAGGAAATATTGACAGTGAGGAGTTTGACAGAGGATTACTGGAGTTACGTAACACCCCAAACTTCACTGGTCAATCTCCTGCTCAGATCCTGTTTGGCATGCCCCTTCGCTCCTGTGTGCCTGCCCACTCTAGTCCCTTCATGAAGGAGTGGCAGACCAAGGCCGAGGACTGCGACCGTCGTGCCGCAGCACAGGCCAAGGACGTGAAGACCCGCTATGACGAGCTAGAGATTGGGGCGCAGGTGCGAATCTAGGATCCCACATCCAAGCGTTGGGATAAGGTCGGCACTGTCATGGGTATTGGCAAATCTCGTGATTATCATATCAGGCTGCCAAGTGGCTGTATACTGTGGCGCAATCGACGTTTCTTGCGCCCTACACAGCTCAAAATTGGAAACTCGACAGATTTGGAAGACGGCGCACCAGGATCTTCCGCCCCATCTGTGCCTGTTGAACCTCGACTTTCGGAGCGTCTCAAATTGAAGTCCGTTCAAGACTCCCGCTAGTGAACGTAAAGGGGGGAGGAAGATGTGGGTTGTGTAATGAAGTGAGTTGTGAGTGCCATGTTTTGATGCCAGTGCATACATATTGTGATGCCATTATTATCGTACGTAGTTAGTGATAATTATGTGATTATATATTATACACTGTCTTTTGTGTGATATGTTCTACCATGTAAATATAGAAGAATATAATTAGTTTATATTGATGTGTAGCATATCAACTATATGAAAGAGTGAGACTCTGTATGTTATAGAGTACAACATTTTAGTTTGTCTCTGTAGTCACACGTCTGGCAGTAGACAGTCGCAGACGGAGCCTAGCGTGTGGGGCAGAGGAACAGGAAGAGTTCCGTATTTATTTTGTCAGAGCTGATCGCAAATGAACCTACTTTAGATTTCATCGGTGTTTTCTTCACCCACAAGCATCATGGAGAAACACCAATCAAACGTAGAAGAAGAACATGCGTATGGTCTCATATGAATATGTGTGTACAAGCACCGACAATTTATCAGATAATCTGGTTTTGAGCTGAATAACATTCGAATTCAAGGGACATGAGCCAGCCCTAGATACCACTGCTTATCTTAGCCTTGCTTTCCGACGCCCAAGGTGTAACGCAGCATCAATGATTATCACCACAATGGATTATCAGACCTACTTTAGTGTTTGATCTAAATGAAATAAAAAGGCAAACTATAAGACCTACCTGTCGCATAAATCTCCCCCTCTCCTACCCGCCTCCCTCTCCTTCCTTACCACTCAGGAAGCCTCTCTGAGAAGTGGCTGAAAGCGGGTAGGTGATCATTTTAATTGTGGCTCAACATCACAGAATCAGTAATAAATAGGGTGTGAATAATAACGGTAAATTGGTTAAGAATATAACTAACAGACAGAAGTGACTCAAATCGACTGAAACTATTATGTAACTGATAAACAACATAAAACCCCAGGAGAAACAGTCACCCTTACCCAACGTAGCAAACAGGCCTAATGCGCCACCTACGCTGCAGCCTCTCTACAAAGGAGTCGTGAAAAGGCCCGGCAGCTGACGCCCTTCGTCCACCCGGACTGACATCATTATCAGCATCCCTTTCAGCTGCACTGAATAACCTGATTGGCTTGAAGTCGGAGTCGCGCTTAATGAAAGCCAGGCTGACAGTCGGGCCGAGAGCGCGTGAAAGGGCACTGGCCAGCCGTGACGAGGTCCTGCTTGCCTGCCGATTAAAACAAGAAATTGGATGTAAAGTCGTGAACAAAAATGATCACTTACCCGCTTTCAGCCGCTGTTTATCTATCTATCTCCCTATCCACCTATCCCTTTTGCGCGTTGCTATCGTTGCACACGGGAAGCAATAACTCGGCATGTTTTTCATCAGTAGTGTGTAGGGCTAACCTTTCACATCCCTATCTTATAAAGATTTTTTTTGTTAATCAGAAGATAATTCGGTATCTTTTATATTTTGTTTTGTTATTCACTGTAGGCGTAGTTTTACATATAAATCACACGGGTACTCGGCAATTGTAAACGGTTATTTATGTGATTATTAAATTACTGTGGTATTAAATCTGAACGATTTCCTTGTTGTTTTTAAAGAAGCTTATCAACATATATCTTTTTAGTATATTTGTTGAAGTCTAGATAAGACTGGTTAAAGTACTGATGCTAAATCCAGTAAAACATTGAATATGATATACGATTATTATTATTATTATTGTTATTGTTATTATTATTATTATCATCATTATTATTGCTATTATTATTATCATTATTATTATTATTATTATTGTTATTATTGTTATTACTATTACTATTATTATTATTATTGTTATTATTACTTTTGTTATTATTATTATAATTATCATTATCATTATTATTATGATTTTATTATTATTATCATTTTTATTATCATTATTATTATTATAATCATTATTATTATGATCATTATTATCATTTTTACTATTATTACTATTATTCGTATTACTATTATTAATATTAATATTATTATAATTTTTCATAATAATATTATTATTATTATTATTATTATTGTTATTACTATTATTATTATTATTATTAGCATTATTACTATTATTATTATTATTATTATCATTATCATTATTATTGCCATTATTATTAATTTCATTATTATCATTAGCATTACTATCAAAACCATTATCATACTTATCTTTATTATTATCATTATTGATGTTCTTGTTATCATTATTATTTTTATTATTATAATTATTGTCATTATTATTATTGTTATTATTGTTGTTATAATTATTATTATCATTATCATTATCATTATTATTATTATTGTTATTATTGTTATTATTGTTATTATTATTATTATTATTATTGCTATTAATATTATTACTACTATTATTATCATTATCATTATTATTAACTTTATCATCAGTAATATCGTTAGTATTATTATCTTTATTATCATAAGGATTATCATTCTTATTATTACTAATATCATTAGCAATATTATGGTAATTACAGTTTTCATTATCATTACTATGATCAATATTACCATTATTATTGTTATTATTATTATTATTATTATATTATTATTATCATTATTATTACTATTTGGATTATTATCGTTACCATTATTCTTACTGTTACCATTATAATTTTTGTCATTGTTATCATCTTTTTCAATATTATTTAAATTTTAATTGTTGTTATTGTTATCATTATCATTACCAATATTATTATCATTACTATCATTTTCATTATAATTTCCATTATTATTATCATTACTATTATTATCATTAATATAGTTACTATCATAAGTACTATTATTGTTAATATCTTTTTTTTTTATTACTATTATTATCATTATTATCAATAATATTATTATTGTTATTACTACTTTTATCATTTTTTTATTAGGATTATTGTTATTATTGTTATTATTATCATCATTATTATCAACATCATTATTCTTAATATTATATTTATATCAATATTATCATTATTATTATTACTACTCCTATAATTAATATTATAATCGTTATTGATGTCATCATTACTACTATTATTATTACTTTTTTATTGTTATCTTTATTATCAATATTGCCTTCTGCTAGCATAATACTTCTATTACTGATATCATTGCTGTTAACAGTAACCCTGTGATCATTACTGAATTGTTATCTTTATTTTCATATCATTATTATAATTTTATAACGGATCTTTTTGCCATTATCATCATCACCACCATTATCATCATTATTATCGCCAAAGCTGTTGTTGCTATATATATATCTATATTTTTCTTTTCTTCTTCTTCTTCTTCTTCTTCTTCACGTACTAATTGATAGGAAATTGCGCCGTTCCTTTTTTTCTTTTTCTTTTCACCATGCTTACCAGCGATCTTAAATATCCACTACAAGAAAAGGAAAATAATAAAGGAAAATTGAGAGAGAAAATAGAATACAAAGCAAACAGAAAACGGAACAAAAGCGAAAGTGAACGAGAAACCTAAGGAAAGAGAAAATGTTCATAGAATTAACTAAAAAAAAAAAAAAAGGAAAATGAAACTACAAATAAAATTAAGAAAACAGAGAAGATAAAAATGTCATGAATGAGGAGCCTGAAAAGATAATAATCAAATAAAAAGTTCCTGAAAATAAATCTTGCTAAAGGCGAAAACATGAACCGAAACGGAAAGAGAATTTCAGCTTGCTATTCAATTTCCCTTTCTTGAATTAATACACTTTTTTTGCGCTTGCGACTGTCTCTAGAAGACACGCACAAACACTCAAACCAAATACAAACATATACACACAATAACACACACACACACGCATACACACATACACACAATAACACACACACACACACACACATATACACACACACACACACACACACACATACACACACACACACACACACACACGTAAACAAATACAAAGCACACACACACACACACACACGTAACCACATAGAAAGCACACACACACACACACACACACACACAAGTAAGCACATAGAAAGCCCACACACACATATAGATAGACACATAAAAAGAAAAATGCATATAGGTTATCACGTCAAGCAGTTCAAGGTTGGAATAGCCTTTAGACAACCTTTATTCCATATCGCGAGGGTTAAAGAAAGAAAAGAGAAAAGGGAGATAAAGATGAGGAGTGAGGGAGAGAGAGGAGAGGAAGTGGGAGAGGAGAGGGAGGGAGGAGAGTGGAAGAAAAGAGATAAGGGGGACGAGAATGGGAGAAGGAAAGTGTGAGTTGGGAGAGTGGGAGAGAAGAGAGCATGGGGGAGGAGAGAGGAGCAGAAGAGAGAAGGAAGGAGGTGAGTGGGGGGAAGAGAATGGCAGAGAGGAGATTAGGAGAGAAATGAATGGGAGAAAATAGAGAAGGAGAGAAAGAAGGGGAGGGACAAGAGCGGGGGGAAGGAGAGGAGAGTGGGAGGAGAGGAAATTAAGACGAAGGAGAGAAAGAGGGAGGACTAGCTCTCCTAACATAGACTAACCCCTGACCCCTGTCCCTACGGCGTCTTTCCTGAACTTCCCTAACCTAGCTTTACCCCTGACCCCGTCCCTACGACATGTTACTTAACCTCCCCTAACCTAGGTTAAACCCTGAAGCCTGTCCCTACGGCGTGTTCCCTAACCTTGCTTAATCTAACCTAACCTCTGACCTCGTCCCCGCCCCGTTCCCTAACCTAACCTAACTCCTTCCTTCGCCCTTCGCCCTGTTTCCTAACTTAACCTGACTACGGACCCCCGTCCCTTCAGTGTGTTTCCGAACTTTTCCTAACGCAACGAAACCTAACCCCTGACCCTGTCCCTTCGGCGTGTTCTCTAACCTATCCTAACCCCTGAGCCTCGTCCCTTCGGCATGTTCCCGAACCTAATCTAACCCCTGACCCTGTCCCTTCGGCGTGTTCCCTAACCTAACCTAACCCCGCACCCCAAAAAAACAATAATGGAAGCCCGTAGATGCCAAATCACAAAGGCTGAGGACAAGTAGAGAAAATCCGAAGTATTAATTATCATGGCAGCTTATGAAGAGATGACTGCAGATGTAAAGCAACTTCTAAGGAAATAAAAATAGCAAGAAAATCCCCATAAACACAAAGAAAAAACTTCTTATAATCTACGTCTGGTCAACCCTCTTGTATTGATACGAACCATGGCCCTTCAGTAAGCAGGCTCCGAAACACCCTGAATCAGTATAAATGTGGTTTTACAGAAGAACGAGGAGCATGGACGAAGCATCACACATAAGAGTCGGCTAGGGTAGGTGGAAGAGCCGAGAGTGTTGATGGAAAGCATCAGGAAAAGACATACGCTCTGTGAGCCACATCCTACGAGTGTCCGGGCTGGAGGAATTATGTGCTGAGGGAGGATTTCTGGAACGAAGGGACGAGGACGGTCTAACCCCGGTCACCGCCCCTTCGGCGTATTCTGTAACATAAGCTAACCTAACCCCGGACACACGCTTATCATACACTTGGGACGTACAGTGTTAGGGTTCATTTCAAAGGTCAGATGAGATCTATTGGCTGTATTGTCTTTTTTTGGGGAAGTATGAACCACTTTCTGAAACTACTTCAGAAACACAGAAAACGGCGAGATAGCCTTGCTCTTTTGTGTCGCATTTGTCAGAGAAGCAGCTGCTGAGAAAGAAAGACAATATCGTATATCAAACACATTTAACGATTCCACCGAAATAATTCGTTGCGACACTGCCACCTGAGGCGCACTTTTGCTGCTCCGGGTTCAAAGCCCGGACGGCACTTCTTGCAGACAAGGAGACATTTCACAGGAATCATCTCGGATTCTTGATCTTTCTTGAAGTCGTCTGCCGCCACTGATTTGCAAAAGGAGTTGATTTGCAAAAAGGTCAGAACAAGAGGAGTTGAATTCGTTTGCATTATTTCATCGTTTTTTTTTTTCTTTTTGAATGATTTTCAGATATTACCAACCGAAAAGCGTTCAACTGAACGCAAATACGCGTAAACTAAAACAAAACCTGCATTTGTGTGCTTTTATGTGTGCAATAGCACACACACACACACACACACACACACACACACACACACACACACACACACACATATATATATATATATATATATATATATATATATATATATATATATATATATATATATATATATATATATATATATATATATATACATACATACATATATATATATATATGCATGTTTCTGTCTATTTTGTGTCTCTGCGTGGCATATCTCCTTCGTATAACAAAGAAACAAGAAAACGGGACACATAAAGAACACTCGAGAAAGACAAGGCAAATATTGCGAGAGAGAAACAGCGAGAGGACCGCCTGCCCTCTCCCGAGCCCCGAGAGTCGTCGGCGCCCGTTTACACGCCGGGATTGAGGCAAAGACGCCGGTGACATCCAATATCGCCAAGTCTACAGGGACCCCGCGGCTGAGAGACCCGCGGAGGCTGGGAGAAACTTTTATACATGCATATATGCAGACATGTTCATTTGTGGAATCACACACGTACACACGCACAGACATATAGATAGAGAGATAGATAGATAGATAGATAGATAGATAGATTGATAGAAAGATAGAGATAGAGATATATGAACATCTATACATATATATTTATTTCTATATTTATAAATATGTATATATGTATATATGCATGTATATATATTCATATATGTACTTATATATATATATATATATATATATATATATATATGTGTGTGTGTGTGTGTTTATATATATGTATGTATGTATGTATATGTGTATATATGTATGTGTATGTATGTATATGTATATGTATATATATATATATATATGTGTGTGTGTGTGTGTGTGTGTGTGTGTGTGTGTGTGTGTGTGTGTGTGTGTGTATACATTTAGAAAGAGCTACATATAGTTATATACATACATGTATATATATGCTCATATATATATATATGTGTGTGTATATATATACTTACATACGCATAGACACACATATATATATGTGTGTGTGTACATATATAGACGCATATAAATATGCATACATTCAGATGGTGACAGCAGTCAGTCAATATCTGCAACATGGGCAGAGTGCACAACAGTGACAACGGCTGCAAAGCCCGGAGGCAAAATAAGAGTTTGCTGCCATTCAGGCTCCGCACTTTTGATGCGCGTCGGCCGTGACGGAATCGCGGGTTCTTGGGAACAGCCCAATCGGAAGGCTTTTGTTAGGGTCGTGAACGAAGGCCAGGGAGCCAGAAGGATGCATCCACCCGCGGTTCCTCCCACAGGAGGCATTCACACTCTTGCTGCGTCTAAGAGAAATTAGTGGTTTAGACAATAAAAAAAAAAACTCTAATTTTTACAAATCAATGTATATTGTACTGTGAAGTTTAATTTAATTCTTATAGGTGAAAATTCACATACGTATATATAATATATATATATATATATATATATATATGTATATATATATATATATATATATATATATAAATATATATATGCATGCATATAAATACATATGTATTTATAAATATAAAAACATATACATACATATAAACATACATATATATGTGCATTATATAAACATATATATCTATATTTACATATTTATGCATGTACATATGGATATATATGCATATATGTTTATTCATACATATATATATATAAATAAATATATAAATATATAAATATATAAATATATATATATATATATATATATATATATGTACACACACACGCACACACACATATATATATATATATATATATATATATATATATATATATATATATATATATATATATATATATATATATATATATGATATAACTGTCATTGCTGTAATTCAGATAATTCTGCTACCTCTAACCCTTGGACTGGCAACCGTGAGAGGGACATACTGGTAACAACAATATCGTATTATATGCCATTCAATTAATTAATTTTCACATGCCTTTTGTCTACGAAAGTTTGAAATGATGTATAGTGTTTGTTATGTTCAAAGAGTAATCATGATATCAAAGCCTGTCTTTGCTATCGTTAAATCTGCCATAATTACGAAATCAGTGAGCATAGTTGTTTCTGCTTTTAATGGAGGCGAAACCGAGTTGTAACAGTGGTCAATAGACAAACTGACGGATGTATGTGAATGCGCGCGCGCACGTGCGAGTGTGTGTGTGTGTGTGTGTGTGTGAAAGAGAGAGAGGGAGAGAGAGAGAGAGAGAGAGAGAGAGAGAGAGAGAGAGAGAGAGAGAGAGAGAATGTGTGCGTATATGAAAGTGTGTGTTGATCTACTGCATGGGAGCGTGTATAGAGGTATGTGTAGTGACAAAACAACCCGCTCTAATAACAGATGCGACCAATTACACAAGCAAATGAATAATTTCATTGAACTCTATTATTAGTCTTTCTAATTAAGAGTGTTATGAGCCAAGCTGAATTTTTCACGTACGAAACAAAGGGGAATCGAGCTTTCGTTTATATTCTCAAATAACGAACGGTTTTTAGGTACGTATCCACTCTGTTTAGCGAGGAATGGCAGTATTTGCATTTATTAAACATTGTGTTAGCTACAATATTGTATGCGTTGCAGGTGATATGTAAATGTCTGCTTTCGTGCTGGAAACAGTAAAATTTCGCGCAGCATAAATTGTTATCAAATAGTCCAGCAAAAATATTTGAAATCGTATATAATTAGCGGCGTTCTTTTGCACTTTTAAAACATCTGTCTATATACGTACTGCTGTATTCTCTATGT
>NC_061831.1:32031630-32034130 GCF_019202785.1 Penaeus chinensis
ATCTTATTATTATTATTATTATTATCATTATCATAATCATCATTATCATTATCATTATCTTTATCACGATCACTATTATTATAATTTTCATTATCATTATCATTACTGTTATTACTACTACTAACACTACTACTATCACTATTTTATCTTTATTATTCATCATAATTACATTTCTCAAACTTCCCCCAACATCTGATATGTGCATTTCACGGGCCAGGGTTCCTCAGAGTTCGAATCAGGGAGTCGATCCCTCGTTTAGTAAGTCATAATAACGGCAAAACAAATATGGACAAAGAACAAAAATACCAATTGTTCTGAATTCTTGACGTAATTAAGTGACAGCGAATATTTACATCGTAATAGTACATACCACAGCTACGATATAGAATTTGATGAAAATTCATGAAGCGAAACTGGGTAGCTGTGGAATGTGCTTAAAATAGAGCCTTAGTGGGATAAAATCCTGTTTTGCTGCTGTGAAGGCTGTTAGTAACGGTATTAGTGGCGATAGTACAAGTTACTGTACTAACTGTTAGTTTATTGCCGTATGGTGAAACGATATGATCTTGTAAGTATGGTCATACTAATGCTATTTTTTTACAGTTAAATCTTGAGTAGACAAATTAGTTCAGAGACGGAGCTGAAAAAAGTTGCACTTGTATGATGACTATAATGATAATAATAAAAATAATATTACTCATGATGATAGTAGTTTTGCCATATCATTATCATTATCATGATAATAAGGATAAGAATAAGAATAATAACAATAATATTAGTGATAGTGATGATGATGATAATGATAATGATAATAATGGTAATAACGACAACGATAACAACAACAATAAAAAAAGAAAAAAAGTATTTTAATTGTTTTTGAATTTTGTAGATTAATGATGATGACGTGATGAGGATGAAAATATAAAGGTAACAATGATCCATACCTGAATTATTTTTATATCTGTAGTAAGTATAATCAAAGCACTGCTGTGCTTCGACCACCCCCAAAATGATGCCCTCTTTGCCGCTGTGTTGTTGGTTATCATGAATTCATCAAATTATCTCCACCTGTCAAATAAAAGCACTTGAACGAAAACACCGTCCTTGCCCTTACTAGAAGGTACCTGGCATACAGACAATACTACTGAAAAGTGTTCTCATCATGAGAAGATTAAATACTGCACACAATCTTGCGCAGAGTAAAACAACTCCTAATTTTTCTTCGAGGATGCATCAGAGCAATTGATGTTCAACGCGCTGTGTCAAGATTCCAGGTATCAGGATTTGGGATAATCAAAATCCAGTTATCGTGTGCTTGGTTAATCCACTTATAGATAGACGTTAAGTATTATCATGGTTTGGGCCTGGATGCCCTTCAAGGCGCTATCAAAGGACAGATCCCATCGACTAAACTCTCCAGGTTGGCTCTCTAGCATCTTCTCGTCTTGAATAAGCTCTTTGATTAGTTCCCATACGACTCAAACATCAGTGTGTGGACCACAGTCTCAGGGTCCACAAAATGGTGGCTGCGGTTCACTGTATGTGGACGAATCCTCTATCTGCAAGGCCTGATAAGCCCTCAACTCATCAGAGTGAATGGTAATGTTTGGGTTCCTCGCCTGTCTGACAATGGGAAGTAGAGCATCTTCTCTCCGGTTTGCCACACCTTCCATGAATCACACTGATGTCTACTAGGTTGAAAACCTACCCTATTGCTGGTGGGTATCATCGTGCATATGATAAGGAACCCATTACATTAATGAAAAAAATACCTTAGCCACAAAATATATACGGATTGGCTGCGAAATATGGGACACCTACACTGCAGATTAGAATGATCAGTAGTCCTGTGGTATCAATAACCCCGAATCTCGTAGGCGGACTTACAATGTGAAGTGGAAATTTATTGAAGAAAATGCAGTCTGTGGTCTGGCACCGACATATAACTCAATCCTTTACGATGAGATCGTCCAGTTCAGCAGCTCTTGGCAGTAAGTATTCCTTTGCAAGAAGGTCCCGCTGCATCATACAGCTAATCTCATCCTTCGTAATTTCTTGTCCATAGATGTATTTTTATACAATGAATTCAACCAATGTGTCATGGCGTATTGGTCATTGACACCATAACCTTGACTTCCAATCCTAGAGTACATTTCCACCCAGCGACCAGCTCTAATTAATTGCCGACATATTCTGAGCGCCGAGTACCGGGGTAATCTCACTGTGTGTCAAGTGCTTTGGCTAATTGCCGTTCGCACTTATGCAGCGGCGCAGGTGAAAAGCACTGGATGAAAGAGAACACTGCCGCTGCTCGAAACTCATTCTTTGTGTATTTTCCTCTTTAAGTTCGTGAACTGGCGAGTCATCAGAGGCAAGTGCATGTCTAAGGCATAGGATATTATATACTGGGTGTGTTCCACAAGACTGCCTCCCCACCACACACACAAAAATACTTTTGAGTTTGCCTTAGAACTTTTTTGCGTTTCGCGTTAACTCGAAT
>NC_061831.1:32054130-32069130 GCF_019202785.1 Penaeus chinensis
CTTCCTCCCATTTCGGTTGATGTCCAGCTGTATCTACATGCATGACGTTGGAAGTCGTATGGTGACTGACGCTATATATCTGCCTGCGTCTCTCTCTCTCTCTCTCTCTCTCTCTCTCTCTCTCTCTCTCTCTCTCTCTCTCTCTCTCTCTCTCTCTCTCTCTCTCTCTCTCTCTCTCTTGTTTCCGATATTCACTTTGACTGCATCTTTTTCTTCTCTGAGTGAAGTTTCGGAGTTATTGGAAACGTATTGAATATTACGCTATAACTTTTTTGAAATGAAAAGTCTCAAGTTGAGACTTGAAACGTGAACAAGACTCGAACGGTTTGTTTTGAAAGGAAACACGATCACCAATATCATTCGATAATTTTACATTCCAATGAGATTTTCAACGAATCGAGATATTCTAGGAAACAGATATATGCAAAAATATATTCATTCATTCTTTCGACTAAAGTAACGAAAATCTGTTTTACTGCTTTATGAAATTGTATTTTTCCACCTTTGTCCTTTTATTCCTCACCTTATAAGTATCGTGAAGATTCAGATAACTAGACATTGTAATGGTATACTGAATTCTATTAGGAGACACTGATGGGGAAGGCAAAAGCAGAAACCAAAAGAAGAAAAAGACATAATGCTTGATAAAACTTATATAGTAACAAGCAAAAGCCACTCTCACTCTGAAAATTTTCTGATCTTATAAAAGGGAAAGTTACAAAACACATGAAGCAGCGACGAGAAATTACCGGAGGGGAAGGAGAGAAACAGTTATTAATATCAATCATTGCGATTTCAGTTTCTGTTAACATCATTTACATTACTTTACTTACAGCCTTCTCTTTCTCTCTCTCTCTCTCTCTTTCTCTCTCTCTTTCTCTCTCTCTCGCTCTCTCTCTCTCTCTCTCTCTCTCTCTCTCTCTCTCTCTCTCTCTCTCTCTCTCTCTCTCTCTCTCTCTCTCTCTCTCTCTCTGAGTCTAGCCTCCGTAGCGACCGGACGTGTGTTTCCCTCCTCTCCGCCGCAGCCAAATAGCTCAGCAAACCAGCCGTCTCACGATGACAGGCATTAAGATGACACTCGGAGACGACAAGCATATCTTCTTTTTTTTTTTTTTTTCGATTTATATGCAGAGACATAGTGTTGCCCTCAAAGTCAGAGAGCAACTTGACTCCCCTCTCCGGGTCGAAGGGGGGCCAGCCAGGGGGCTTCCCCGGTGCCTCCTCGGGCAGCTTGCTCGAGTTCTTTTCCCCAGTGTATCGTGCCCCCTCCCTGGGTAACGGGGTCTCCGCCTAATGTAACGGGACCCTTGGCAGCGCGGGTCAAAGCTGCCTCCCCCCCCGCCCCCCCTCCGGCCATGATGATGGGCACCCCCTCGACAGCTGGAGTTAAGGCTGCCCCTCCGCCCAGGATACAGGGCTATTTAACAATCCTGATATCCCCTCCAACATAGCAATGAAAACAGTGCATCCATTGATAACAGTGGTTACAACAAAAAAGCTGTGTATCAAATAGTCAGCATAAGAATAGTGCTTCGCAACAAAGAGAGCATGGGCAAGGGTGGTCTTGTGGGACCATATAAAGAAGTTGTACAAGCTCATAACATCATTTCAGACTTATCGGACTGGAAAACCAAGGAACACGACACGTGACATTAAATAGTGATTATGGTCACCGTGCATACAATGACTGGTCATTGTATGAACAATAACAAATGAGTGTTCGCAATGACAACAGCAAACATTCCCACAACAGATTGGCCACCACCAAAAAAATCCACGCCCTTTGTGATTTTTTTCCGCAAACCAAGTTACCAAGGCACCCAGACACACAACGAACCAGCAATGATCAATCAGGAAACCATCGAAAACAAGATAGACTTGCTGACTGGAATGTTTTGTGACCAGCAGTCTACCATCAGCAAATTGATTGGCCAAGACGTGATGCCTATCAGAAGCAGAAATGCGGAGAGGAAGCATCATTCACGGCAGATTCACACCCTCCCTCCAAACCCCGTCCTCCCTCCCCTCCCCTGCCCACGACCAGTCCTCCTACCAAGCCTTCCCTTTCGCACCCCCCCCCCCCCCCGCCCGGCACCACGCCCGGCACAGGCGCCTTCCCAACAATGCTAATTCATCGGTTCCTGGGATGAGAAGCGAGGCGTCGACATACGTGACACCGAGGAGAAGCTATATCAAGAACAGCAAGAGGAAGAACAAAGAAAAAATCTTCCACTCAACCGCCAGTGGGACGACGCAACACATCACCAGGTGCCTGGAGTCCCTGCCCCCTCTACTATCCCCCCCCCCCCCCACCACAGGGGCCCACGGTCGTTGCCATCATCACAGAACGACCGGAAACGCAACAAACAAACGAGCAGGACATGGAAAGTTTCGTCACCGTCACCTCCAGAAAAGGGAAAAAAGCACGGGAGAAGCGCCAAACATTCAAACCACTACAGGGTGCAGGACGTCCCCAGGTAGTGCGGTTATACATCACAAGTTGTCACCCTGACACAGAGGAAGAAGACATAGAAGACTTTCTTGCCCAAGAGTTTGAAATATATATCAAATGCAAAAGTATATAAGACAAACATAACACATCAATTTTATTCTAGTTTCACAGTAACAATCAGAGGCAATGATATACACCCAGAATTCGTCACAAATTCAGATGTTTTCCCTAAAAATGTAAAAATATTTTAGAATATAGACAAGTACAAAAACGACACAGTCAGCAAGACCAAAGGTCACACCATGCTATACAATCAAAATCGAACATATCAATGCGCAATCTCTCCTTGGTCACTTTGAAGAAATTGAAATGATGATCACGGAGAGAAACATCGACATCCTTTGCATTAGTGAAACATGGATTCATGAAGAAATGTAAAGTAATTTCATTGACATTCAAAATTTCAGCGTTTATAGATGTGATGCAGGACGAAGTGAAGAAGTATGCATATACGTAAGTGACACCCTTAAATCAAATTAAATCTCCACTACAGCTGAAATTAATACAGCTGTAGAGGACATTCCTTTAACTGGACAAAGTAGTATGTACCCCTCCTTCATTATTGGTACAATCCATAGACACCGTCATGCTGCAATTTAGTCATTTGACTACCTCCAAGATGTTTTTAAAGGCCTGTCAATGAAAAGAAAACCTCTTTTCATCTTGGGAGACTTAAACGATGACCTGAACAAATCAAATGCAAAGTTAGCTGGGATCAATAAGAAAAACAAACTAAAACAGCTTATAAATAAACCTACCAGAAGAGTGCTAAACATCATAATATCAAACGGATCTGATCCCATTGCCTATACTGACGTTATCCCAAGTCAAACTGCAGACCCCGAACTATTAGCTATGACAGTAGATTTAAAGAGGCCCAAGCGACCTGTCATAAAAACTTCCCGTGACTTGACTCACAATCACTTTGTTAAAATATTAGTGCCAGCAAGTCGACCCTCTCAGAGATTCTTACAACAGTTGACGTTAACAGACAAGTAGACATTCTCTCAAAAAAAAATAGTATAGATGCCACTGCCCCCCTTAAAACCAAAATTATTAGACGTACCCCGCCCCGTGGATAAATGAGGACATCAAGAGAGATAGGTCTTTTGATGTCGTGACCGAAACAGCATTCACAAATTTCTTAAAACAAATAGAACTAACACAACCCTTCATTCTGAGTATAAACAACAATAAAAGAGAAATGTTAAAATATTAATCCAATCAGTAAAAACAATTTATTTTCAAACTAAGTTCAATGACTGTAAACATGACGCCAAAGAAACATGGAAAACAGTTAAAACGTTAGCACCAAACAAAAAGCACCACATAGACACTTCCTGTAGTAAAGAACATCTAAACGACTATTTCGCAAATATCGGTTGACTCACCTATAAACAGACAGCTGCTTCCTTGGCCGCACCAAACACAACCAGGACAAGGCTTTCAACAAAGGATTTCTGATCACAGCCAATAGGAGTAGAAACAACAGTCTTAACAATAAAACACCTGAAGTGAATTCTGTAGGAATAGATAACATTGCTTTTCGATTCATCAAAGAAAGCTTCGCCGCGATTACATTCCATTTAACTGTCATTATAAACACATCTATAGTCACCGGTATCTACCCATCACTTTGGAAACACCCATTTTCAAATCAGGAGATGCAGAACAAATGGACAATTATCATCCTATAACTCCCAGTGATATCTAAAGTGCTAGAAAAAAATGTTGCAAATCAACTATCAACATTCTTAGAATCCAATCACCTTATTTCCGAAACGCAGCATGGGTTAAGAGGTAAGCTATCCACTGAAAAAAGACTTATTAAAAATCACAAACAAAATTTATGATAACATAGACAAGAATCAAATAAATCTACTCACAATGTGATCTACCAAAAGCATTTGACAGTGTCAGTCTGAAATCTTGCTTAACAAAATGAAAAATCATTGATTTGACAACAATTGGTTCAGAAGCTATCTATCCACAGGTTTCTTTCGGTGTCCCACAAGGCTCCATATTAGGCCCGATCTTGTTTACTATATTCATTAACGACCTACCAACCATTGCAAACAACCATCTCCTTGTCCAATTTGCTGATGACTCTGTTTCTTCACGCTGCCCCTGTAAGCAATTTTTATGAATTGATAAGAAATGCTTATCTTACAGAAGCAAGAAGTAAAAATGTATTTTGCCAACAACGGCCTCAAACTAAAACCCAATAAAATTCAATGCATCTTTTTAGAAAAACAAAACAAAAAAAAACAAAACACAATCACATAATTTGAAGGCTTTCATATCAAACCAAGCATTTCCGTGAAAAAATCTAGGAGTACTCATAGATAGATACATGACTTTCGAAACACATATGAACAACACACAAAAAAGTAATGTGTACACTGATATACCTAAATCACATAAAAACAGAATCTCCTCTGAGACGAGAATTATTGTTGTACAAACCCAGCGTTATAAACTACCGTCCAACTTATATGGCTCAACCAACGAAACTCAAATACAAAAAGTACAAAACCTACAAAACTTTGCCGCAGGAGTGGCAGTAAGTACCGTAAATAAACATGACCACATAAACTCCCATATTAAGAAATAAAATTGTTAAAAGTTCCTCAAAAATGTCAATTTGATACATGTACTCATTCATAAATTCATAAAGGGCGACTATCCTCATTGGTTAATGCCTCTACAAACAATTGGTAACAAAACCCGAAATCTGAAGCAACCTACCACAAGCTATTGGAAACTTCTCCAACCTGATTACTCTCAAAAAGAAATTAAAGGAGCATCTTTTAAATTGTCAATGACATCAGGCATTATATGCAAAGCCAAACCTTGTACTATGTATCTTATTTTAGTTTTTATTTACTCAGCCGTTGTATTTACTATTGTTTCTACTTATTCTGCATTACTGTACGATGTCACTATCTATGTAAAAAGAACCATTGTAATTAATGGAATAAAGTGTTTTGACTTTGACTCTCTCTCTCTCTCTCTCTCTCTCTCTCTCTCTCTCTCTCTCTCTCTCTCTCTCTCTCTCTCTCTCCCTCCCTCTCCCTCTCCCTCTCCCTCTCCCTCTCCCTCTCTCTCTCTCTCTCCGTCTCCCTCTCCCTCTCCCTCTCCCTCCCTCCCTCCCTCCCTCCCTGTCTCTCTCTCTCTCTCTCTCTCTCTCTCTCTCTCTCTCTCTCTCTCTCTCTCTCTCTCTCTCTCTCTCTCTCTCTCTCTCTCTCTCTCTCTCTCTCTCTCTCTCTCTCTCTCTCTCTCTCTCTCTCTCTCTCGTCTATATGAATGTATGAAAATATATATGTGTGCTTATACTGATAAACAAAATACTTCCAAGCCAGCACTTCGCATTGACTTCCCTTAGGGTGCATTCCCTTTGTCCCTTGCCTCGACGACGTGTGTGTGTGTGTGTGTGTGTGTGTGTGCGTGTGCGTCTGTGCGTGTGCGTGTGTGTGTGTGTGTATGTGTGTTGTGTATGTTGTGTGTGTGTGTGTGCGTGCGTGCGTGCGTGCGTGCGTGCGTGTGTGTGTGTGTGTGTGTGTGTGTGTGTGTGTGTGTGTGTGTGTGTGTGTGTGTGTGCACGTGCGTGCGTGTGTGTGTGTGTGTGTGTGTGTGTGTGTGTGTGTGTGTGTGTGTGTGTGTGTGTGTGTGTGTGTGTGTGCGTGCGCGTGCGTGTGTGTGTCTGTCGGTCTGTCTGTGTAATGTGTATGTGTGTGTTCGTGCGTGTGTTGTGTGTATGTGTGTGTGTGTGTGCGTGCGCACATATATCTCAAAACAAATGAAGGTTGAACATTATTATTGCTTCAATATTTACATTTAATCACAAATCATTGACCTCCATATAGTGAACATCACGCGCGGGCTGAATACCGTGGGGAGTAATGTAGTACATAACGCAATATCAAATATTTGCAAATCAATTTACCAGGCCGCTGTCAGTTATTCTGCCATGAATAAAAAACGCGCAAACTGATGCTCTCTCTAGCTGGCTGCCTCTCTGCTTACCTATCTGACTATCTATCCGTTAATTATCTATTCATCTTTCTGTATCTATCAGTCTGTAAATCTCTCTCTCTCTCTCTCTCTCTCTCTCTCTCTCTCTCTCTCTCTCTCTCTCTCTCTCTCTCTCTCTCTCTCTCTCTCTCTCTCTCTCTCTCTCTCTCTCTCTCTCTCTCTCTCTCTCTCTCTCTCTCTCTCTTCACCAAACGCCGCTTGCATTAATTAATTAATAATTAGAGAAATTATCACTATTCTATTTACGTACGTTCTGTATATAATGAATTCCCGGTCGACTGAACTCCATCATCGATACGGACGAAGGTATAAGTAGGAATGTATTTCGCACCGCGCGGAACAGACGCAATCAATCATCAACGGTCCAGGAAGAATTGAAATAAATGATACAATGGGTTTATTCTTGTGTCGCTCTAGTCACTAATCATGTCTTATTTTTCATGTTACTGGTGTTCTACATTTGAATTTGTGACGTATTTGTGATATGGATTCCGACAGTTACTTCCGAATGACCAGTGTAATATTTACTTTAATAAGCAAAACACTCACTTATCTCGTTACGGTCACCAGGATCCTCTCCCTGCCCAACGCCAATACAGAGGACGCGGAAGGATAAACAGGGACGTACGTCGAGCAATGTGAGGCCCTTCTGCAGGAAGCTCAGGCAGGCAGGACGCAGTCGGCGGAAGGCGCCGATTCAGGTCCTCCACCCGACCTCGGTTTGAAGCTGGGAAACGCTGGGATGCCAAGGGGAAGGAGGGAAGGTCGGGGTGAGAAGGGAGGGGTGGAAAGATCGAGTAGGAAGGGGGATGGGGATACGAAGTGTTGAAGAAGAAGGGATGGAGAAAATGAGAGACAGACGGATGGACTGGGAGAGAAAAATGTCAGAGATCGGGGGTGAGGAGGAACGGGAAGGCACGTTGCATAATGGAGAGGACCCACAGGTGATGTGATGAGAGATCGTGTAATGGACCCTTGCATACATTCCCCACGGCCCCCTTCATATGCCGTTCATCTCCCCCCTTACGAGATGAAGGACGCCGTCCACCCTCGCTCCACGGCGGAGGTTGAATCCCCGTACGCCTCCGAGGTCGCCCAAAACCCCTGCCTTTATCCCCCCGGGGTGAGGATGCCCGGCGCGGGGAGGAAGCTGCGGCTCAGAGAAACGGGAAGCCCGCTGGAGCGACTCATGCGCGGCCTCGTTGCCGTTGCTTTTGTTTTATTTGTTTTATCTTTGTTATAGTGTAGTTTGATAAACAATTTTACGAAGTATTTTAGACGTAAGTAGGCCGACAGAGAAATAGACTACCAAAGGAAAAATGAATTTGATAATACAAACTTTTAATCTTTATGATACTTGTATTTAACATCTTATCTGTACTTGATTATGAATATTTTACACCTTACCTTTTTACTGAACTTGTTTTCCGATATACACTTGTACACGATGGTTCATTTTTATTATACTATTTAATATCATAGACCTTTTATTAATTTTATGAACCAAACTTTAAAAGTGTCTAATGATTATATAATCAGCCTTCCTTTACTGATGTGAGAACCAAAACTGCTTCTCGGCCGAGGCGACGACGAAGAGTCCCCGGCCCTTCAAGCGAGGCAGATCCGGGCCCGTGGTCGCGGCGGCAGGAGAGGGCTGGTCTCGCCAAGATAAGAGGTGTGATACAGTTTCATTATATGTAAGGGAAGGTGGTCCTGATTTTAGTCTGTGATTTGTATTTTTCACTGTTTTATGTTTGTTTTGTCTTTGTCTTGTGTTTTAGTGTTTGTGTTTTACTGTGCTTGTATTTCGTTTTGTGTTCTGTTTTGTCTTTGAACTTACAAAATAAAAAAAATTATAATATATTTTTTATAAGTCCCCGACTGTTTAAAAAAAGGAAGACTCACCTCAGAATTCTAAGCACGCCTACCTTACTTCGGCCCATTTGCACAAATACAATTCACACGAACACACATACACACACTGCTGTCGCTCCTTTCCACAATTCTTTTGTTTCCAGACTCTCTCTCTCTCTCTCTCTCTCTCTCTCTCTCTCTCTCTCTCTCTCTCTCTCTCTCTCTCTCTCTCTCTCTCTCTCTCTCTCTCTCTCTCTCTCTCTCTCTCTCTCTCTCTCTCTCTCTCTCTCTCTTTCTCTCTCTCTCTCTCTCCCTCTCCCTCTCTCTCTCTCTCTCTCCTCTTTAGAACATGCATCAAAAGGCTAACAAACAAACACTCCCACCGATGAGTGTATAATCAAAAGAGCATCATATGTCGTTCCGTGTCCTTTGTGCCTCTTCCTGATCGCTGACGAAAACAAGCATTAGTTGGGGTCACGTTAGCCTGTTGGCCCTTGGATATATTATCGTTACGAGATCAGGTCACAAAGCGTGGGAGCATCTGCTTGTCTTTTCACAAAGGGATTCTCTATATTTTGTTTCTAGGGACAATTTTCATTTGTGAATAAGATACATATCACAAAATAATATAAACTGCTACTTGGAAAGGGTTGATTAAAGCATCTTACTTTTCGGTATTCGCTCCTGAAAATGCTAATAGAGATTGTATTTTAAGATTTGTGAGAAAACGGGGGAAATGTAACAAGAACTGCAATAGCTTTCAGTCCAGAATCCGTTCAGGCTCGCTATTCGATATCCGGAAATGACCGGCACAAAAACTGCTTCGGAAACTGGAAATCTACAGGTGTGGAAACAGCCGTGATTGCTTTCCCGATAAGTGGAGGTAGAGGTGATTTTTTGTCTTTCTTTTTTACAGTATTTACAGATATTTATGTTTTTGTTTTTTGTTCTATTTTATCGCCGAGGCTAGTCTTTTTTATTTCTTCTCCGACTTTTTCCTTCCGTTTTTTTTCTGTCTATCTGCTTGGCTCTCTCTCTCTCTCTCTCTCTCTCTCTCTCTCTCTCTCTCTCTCTCTCTCTCTCTCTCTCTCTCTCTCTCTCGCTCGCTCGCTCTCTCTCGCTCTCTCTCGCTCTCTCTCTCTCCCTCTCTCTCTCTCTCTCTCTCTCTCTCTCTCTCTCTCTCTCTCTCTCTCTCTCACTCACTCACTCACTCTCTCTCTCCCTATCTATCAATCTATCTATCTGTCTGTGTGTGTGTGTGTGTGTGTGTGTGTGTGTGTGTGTGTGTGTGTGTGTGTGTGTGTGTGTGTGTGTGTGTGTGTGGTAAATCCCAGGGTGAACCCGCGAGCCTTTGTGACCAGAGCGCCTCCCTCTCACCGCTGTTCCTCCAACCTGGCAAAACCTCCCGCCTGATTTACTTAGCGCCGCCGCGGGTCTCTCGGCAACGGCGCGTCTCGTCCAGATAATTGTCCGTCGTCACACACTCATTCCCTGCGTTTTAGCGCTTGGTGCGAGAATGAATTTGGCAAACTGAGCGTTTGGAATTGCGGACAGAAAACCATTTAACACCTGAAATTACCGATCTCTCTCTCTCTCTCTCTCTCTCTCTCTCTCTCTCTCTCTCTCTCTCTCTCTCTCTCTCTCTCTCTCTCTCTCTCTCTCTCTCTCTCTCTCTCTCTCGCTCGCTCGCTCGCTCTCTCGTCTGTATAGATGTATATAATTGTGCTTAAACTGCATAAACAAAATACTTCCAAGCCAGCACTTCGCAGTTCGTTGACTTCTCTTAGGACGCTTTCCCCTTTCCCTGGACTCGAGAGCGAGCATTTGTGTACAGCTATATCATGACAGGATTTTGGTACCTTCGCCTATTTATTCGCATTGCTACCAAAATTACCATTGTTATAATTATCCAAGTAACTCTGATGTTTCTATATTATATTGTCACTGCAACAGTCATCAATCGTTCTATGACTGTTGTATATTTTTCAACGTACCAGGTGACAGTAAACGCTAAAATAAACAGCAATCGTATGTTTTCAGTCTGCAAATAGCATTCTACTTATCATTATCACTGTTAGTTTTATAATGCTTTAATATGAGAATAAAGAACAATATATAAATGCTATATTTATTTGTTGACACATTATTTCGCTAATTTACCTATTTCGTACGATATATGAAGCAATCAACAGCAAAAAATACGCTTATTGGAGTCAATAACAGCCAATAACAACAATTATCCACGCAATAGATAGTTCAATCAGCTACTAGTTTCGAATGCTATCAGTCATAATTTGCATAAAGCGTACGTTTATAACATATTTTTGCTTTTCAGTACACTCAGATACGGTTGTATGTTGGGAACTACA
Source organism: Penaeus chinensis (assembly GCF_019202785.1). Lineage (NCBI taxonomy): Eukaryota > Metazoa > Arthropoda > Malacostraca > Decapoda > Penaeidae > Penaeus > Penaeus chinensis. The sequence goes on from NC_061831.1 coordinate 32,064,901, forward strand.
CGTTTTTCTTTTCTTTCTTTCTTTCTTTCTTTCTTTCTCTTTCTTTCCTCCCTCCCTTCTTTGCTCTTTAAGTGTGCCCAGAGTGCCGGTGTTTTGATACTCGTTTCTGCTTGTTTGAGATTGGAAGGTGCGGCGCAGAGTATTCGTTTTTTCTTGTCTTTTCTTTAATTCTGGACATTTGCATTAGTGTTATCGGTGTATGTATGACAATTTTGTAATTTCGCAATTATTTCACCTAATACACGCTGGAAGAACGAAGTAAACCCTCTCATTTGTGACCGACCCCCATGTACTGTTCCTCCATCGCAAAAAGGAGCAGTTTCACAATATTGATCAAAGAGGGCATCGGCTCCCAAGACTTTCGATATATACTTGTTAAGGTCAAAAGGGGGAATTGCTCGTTTATCTTGGTCGTGACGCCGCGCTCTCATTAAAAAAAAAAAAAAAAAAAAAAATTGTTTCTGTCTCCTGTTGAGGAATACGGTGCCTCAATGGAATTCTTTGGAGCGACGTACCATGATAATGAAATATGTATGTCATCGAATGGCATAAAGAGGTTTCTGCAAACAACAGAGCAAAAGGTAACGAGGTGTTTTTTTGTGTAATTTTGTGCGTAAAAGTGAAAAATGTTTCTGGTAAAGTTTCGTAACAATTGGAAGGATAAATCCAAAAGCTGACAGATAAATGATGGAACTTCCAAGTATGTTGAACTACACTCGAAAGACTTCGTCCTCTCTCCTCACTCTGTTACTAAACGGCAAAGTTTTTGGTCTTGCAAGAACTCTTTCAGCAACTTTATGCAACAACAGCCGAGTCTGACGGGCACGGTATATTCAGTGCCGCTTTAATATTAGTAATAAATAGATAAGTCACTGTCAGCTGCTGCTGGCACTTTAGAGAAGCAAATGCACATACTCCTTAAATCAACTTCACTGTATCGACGCAGAATATCCAAAGATCAGCGTCTGAGTAAATACTCTTGAAAATTTGATTCCTAGTTGCCTATTGAATTATCGTTCTCAATAATGCTGCATTATATATGTACTAAACTATAAGATATTCATAATTTTGTTTTATCTGTGGAATAAAGGCTACAAAACATTTTTGCTACAATTAATGGGCGTGTGGTCCTACTAGAGCGCTTTCCTCGAGCGCGATATCCGGCCACTGAGAATAAGTTCAAGGTACGGATAAGACACAGACGAGCGTGTGCGCTTCATCCCACTTCCGGCGTTGCAAATACACACATGTAACTTTTCAGTTACTTCGGTATTCAATAAAGTCAGTCGAACATAATTAATTTTGTAACAGGAAGACTTTGAGGGTAGTAATTCTGAACTTCTTAGTAATAATTAGAGCATTGTCCCAAAAATACATGTGTGTGTGTGTGTGTGTGTAAGTGTGTGTGTGTGTGTAAGTGTGTGAGTCTGTGTGTGTGTGTGTGTGTGTGTGTGTGTGTGTGTGTGTGTGTGTGTGTGCATATATGTTTATTTATTTATATATATATATATATATATATTCATATATTTACATATATATACACATATATGCGCATACATATACATATAAGTAGAGAGAGAGACAAAAACAGAAAGATTTTGAACACACGCATGTACATACGACCACACACACACACAGCTCGTGTGCACCGTCAATACATACAGCTTGCAATAATTCCCACGAAACTCATACCGAACTTCGGGGTCAAAGGTATATATCAAATCGAGGCCGCGGCAGCTCCACCTTTTTCGCAGATTTGGCTTTCGCTGAAAAGATTTTGGTTTCTGCGTCAAGTTTAAAAAATCGAAGGGCCTCTGGAAGGGCCCCAGATTCGTCACAGCCACCAGAGTAACTATTAATTCCTAGGAACGGATTTGTGCAACAATGAACAGATTTATTGCCAGTCAGATTACAGAGAATGAAATGGGAAGAACTACGCCATGAGTCTGCCAAGGCATCAATGTTGCTTGACAAATCGCCGTTTCCATCATTGCGTTCGCGGTCGTTGCGCTGCGGTGGTCCTTCAGTGGGGCCGCGGGCGAGGGCCTCCTCCAGGCGTTCGTTTTCCTCTGACATGCTTCTTCTTTAATTTATTCTCTCTCTCTCTCTCTCTCTCTCTCTCTCTCTCTCTCTCTCTCTCTCTCCCTCTCTCTCTCTCTCTCTCTCTCTCTCTCTCTCTCTCTCTCTCTCTCTCTCTCTCTCTCTCTCTCTCTCTCTCTCTCTCTCTCTCTCTCTCTCTCTCTCTCTCTCTCTCTCTCTCTCTCTCTCTCTCTCTCTCTCTCTCTCTCTCTCTCTCTCTCTCTCTCTCTCTCTCTCTCTCTCTCTCTCTCTCTCTCTCTCTCTCTCTCTCTCTCTCTCCCTCTCTCTCTCTCTCTCTCTTTCAGTTATGTTAACTCCCACTGAATTCCTATCAACCTTGACATTCCAGCAAGCAACACAAACCGATCCGAGGTTGAGTGAAAGTTACAAAGGGCTCAAAGGTCAGGCCAAAGCACATCCATGCTCTAAGCCAATCGATCAGCTGTTCGAATGTAAACAAACAGTCCCAAGGGAAGAAGCCAGGCTCGAATTCACAACTAAACACTAAGCAACATGACATTGCAATCAATTGGCAGTAACTAAGAGAAATGATAGCGATTACTACATCGCAAATAACATGCCACTAGCCATTTATCAGTGAATGGATTAGGAGGTGATCGATTACAAGGAATATGTAAGTGTGTGTGTGTGTGTGTGTGAGTGTGATATATATGTATAAATATGTATGTATGTATATATATATATATATATATATATATATATGTTATATATATGTTTATATATATACAGTATGTATATATATATATATATATATATATATATATATATATATACACACATATATTTATATACACATGTATATATACATATATATGTATATATAAATATATATACATGTGTATGTATATCTATGTATGTATATATACTTATATATGTATTTATACATATATATATGTATACATGTGTGTGTGTAATATATATGTATATATTTTTCATATATGCACACATATATATTGTTTGTTTGTTCAACAGCCATTTATTCCAATGCAGGATCTAGGCCTCTTCCAATTTGTTAGTCCATGGCTCTATCCACTGGAGCATCGCGGCAGTTACATGTATATATACATGTATATATATACATATGTATATATATGCATATACATTTATATATGTACATATACATATACATGTGTGTGTGTGTATATATATATATATATATATACACATATATATGTATACATATATATAGTTAATATATATACATATATATATGTGTGTGTGTGTGTGTGTGTGTGTGTGTGTGTGTGGCTCGTGTGTACCGTCAATACACAAAATACACTGCTGCCTTGTAGTTTAGTCCGTGTATGGTCCAAGGCTATGGGCGTTCACCCACTACCAAACAACACTGCCTTCTAGCATCTATAAGATGAAAAGGCTTCGGATATCAACCCGGACGAAAAATCCGGAGCAGAAGTCCCTGAGGCAGTTCGTTGTCACTTGCGACATCATTCAAGCAACTCCTGCGACGCCGATGGTGCCAAACCGTATCGGTCTTTGCCGTTCCTTTGGATCCGTCAGCTGCGCGGAGAGAGGGAGCCTGCTGCATGAGCAACAGCTTGCTCCTCACATTCTTTCGCCCAGGTATTACAGTGTTAATAATGCCAAAGCCGACATCGACTGATGGTGGCCGTTTATATATATATATATATATATATATATATATATATGTATGTATATACATATCTATACATTTATATACGTGTGTGTGTGTGTGTGTGTGTGTGTGTGTGTGTGTGTGTGTGTGTGTGTGTGTGTGTGTGTGTGTGTGTGTGTGTGTGTGTATGTGTGTGTGTACACATATTTTTATGTATATATATGTATATATGTATATATGAGTCTGTGCGTGTGTGTGTGTGTCTGTGTGTGTGTTAGCTGCTGATATGAAGAAAAATATTCGCACAATTGATACAACCTCTTGAAATGTTTATAGGGAGAAAGAAAGATCTATGTTCTGTAAAAAATCCATTCGTAGAATCCGTGTTTAAAAAAACATATTTCATCGGGTCTAATATCCCTCTGCGCAAGCTCAATTCGCCAACGATTGATTCGTAAAGTCATATGAAGGTCATACTGAATTCCGCTGGACATTAAATATATTAGCACCAGGTTTCTGTAAAATGAAAGTTCATA
>NC_061831.1:32076630-32079130 GCF_019202785.1 Penaeus chinensis
ATATATATATATATATATATATGTATGTATGTATATGTATATGTATATACATACATATGTGTATATATATATATATATATATATATATATATATATATTATACACATTCATACATACATATATGTATGTATATATATTTATATATATATATATATATATATATATATATATATGTATATGTATATATATGTGTGTGTGTGTGTGGGTGTGTGTATGTGTGGGTGTGTGGATGTGTGGTTGTGCGTGTGTGCGTGTGTGTGTGTGTGTGTGTGTGTGTGTGTGTGTGTGTGTGTGTGTGTGTGTGTGTGTGTGTGTGTGTGTGTGTGTGTGTGTTAGTCCTGATTATCACTCATCATATTTTGATTAGATTTTCTATCAAATTGCGTAACTCATAAAAGGAGCTTATATTCTTCGTATCGTAACTTACAACTAGTTCATAGAATTTTACTAAATGTTGTTGACCTTATCATTATCATAATACGTATATATGTATAATAACAACAAAGCCAGTTTTAGTAATCCTAAGAACATCTATAGTAATCATAATAGCTATGATAGAAATAGAGTAATGATGATTATACTGACAATCATTGATAATGATAATAATAATGATTATCATAATAATAGTAAAAAATAAAAATCATATGATCATGATAACGAGAGTAAAAATTATGGTGATGTTGATGATAAAATATCATAGAGGATAATAAAAACAATAACAATGATAATAATGGTGATAACAATAACCATAATGTCCCATTTCAGTTCAGTTCTCGACGAGGCCGAGAGTGTTTCGAGACGACACCCGAGACGAGCTCAAGTGACCCGCCGGAGCACTGCGGCCCCCGTGGTGCATTTAGCTCTAAGGGAAGGGCGTGGCCTGCGGATGAGTCATGGCGGCGGCGCGTGACTGAGCGCGTCTCACAAGCCGAGCCGCTCCGAGCGAGTCCAGAGTCGCCTGGTCACTCCACACCAGGTCAAGGATCCCATGTCTTTTATGCCGCAGTTTCCTGAAGATTTCTCATTACTTTTTTAGAGGCACTAAAAAGTTAAACCATTTCCCGTACGCTGGGTCACACCCATACCAAGTCAAGAACTCTTGCAACAGCGTAGTTTTCGCATATCTTAATTGCATTTAGAAGCAGTGCAAAGTACAAGGATTTTCTGCGAATTTCTACGCACTCTTCTGACGCCATCCACACGCACGCACGTCGGTGGCTTCCTGCTTCTGCGGGGGACGAGGGGCGAGCAGGCGCTGGCATCGCTCTCGGCTTTTGTCGGCTTTGTTTGCTTTTGTCCTTGTGCTTTTGTTTCTGTGGAGCGAGAGTGAGAGAGAGATAGAAAGGTAGAGGCAGAGAGAGCGACAGAGGGGGGGGGGGGGCAGAGAAGAGAGACAGGCAGACAGGGAAGCCACGGGTGACAGAAGGGCGCGGGCGGTGCGGGGAGGGGGGCGAGCGGCCGGGGTCGGCGCCGTCGCGAGCAGACCCGAAGGCGAGAGTGGTGTGGACGCGAACAAAATGGAAAGTCGCTGGCAGAGAGATATATCAAAGGCGAAGGAAAAAGGAGAGTGAAAGGCAATAGCCGTGGGAAGCAAAGAGAGAAAGGTAATCGAGAATAAATGGTGTGTGCACACAGGCTCGACAATATTGTGCATATTCACTTCACTTCATTTCCCTTGGAAAGTGAAATGAAGTCTTTGTAAATACATGAGAGATGATCCTTACACGCATTGCATTATCTGACATTTATATGGAAATAAAATTCATTATGAATGTCACTCTTTGAAATGTTTGTAAAGATAGAAAATCGTTCTTTGCAGCCACATATAACTAAGCACAAACACATGCATGTGTGTATATAACATACATGTACACACACACACACACACATACGCGCGCGCACCTGAACGTGTATAGTATAAGCGCAGATGACAAATGCCATAAGGATAAAAGCTGATCCTCGTCCGAGCTATGCCTATTAGGGGAGCCCGACCCGTGCTCACTAATGCCGACTCGTTCACCGTGTCGGACTAAGCTTCGACTGAGCTTAGTCCTTACCGTGCGCGATGCCCAGCCGCAGCATTAACCTCTAGGCGACAGTTGAGATGAGTGACATGACAATGTAGGGGAGGAGCCCCCCCCCCCCCCCCGCTCCGCGACAACTGCGCCCGGTGCCAATACTGAAGTTCACTGATTTGAAAACCAATCAGTAAGAAAGAAGCTGGAGTTGGTTCATCTGAGCAATGGCAACAGGAAAGTGCGTTTTGTTTTACGTGAATGATTATGCAGACTATGAAGTTATCAGGGGAACGCTCATATATCAGATATCAGGGGATATTATACAACAAACGTTCGGTACATAAAAATACGAAATACAAATATATTAACAAACGTGTGTGTGTATATGTATATATATATATATATATATATATATATATATATATATATATATATATATATATACATATATATACATACATATATATATACATATATATATA
>NC_061831.1:32096630-32101630 GCF_019202785.1 Penaeus chinensis
GGCGAGAGGGAGAGAGAGAGAGAGAGAGAGAGAGAGGGAGAAAGTGAGAGAGAGAGAAAGGGGGGGGGGATTAATATCATTGATATGTTCAATATCATCATCATCGTTACCATCATCATCATCATTACAATAATAGTAACGATAAAAATTTATAATGATAATGATAGTAATAACAGCAACAACAACAAACAAAAAAATTATAACATAATGATAATGATAATAATAATCATAATAACAAGAATAATATTGATGAAAACAATAACGATGATAACAATAATAATGATGATGACAATGCTAATAGTAATAATAATAATAATAATAATAATAATAATAATAATATCAATAATACTAATAATTCAATTGGTTATGATAACAATAATGCTAATGATATTAATATAATAATGATTATAACAACAACAACAATAATAATTATCATTATTATTATCATTATTATTATCATTATTATTATTATTGTTATTACTATTATTATTATTATTATTATTATTATTATTATTATTATCATTATTATTATCAAAATAATAGCAGTAACATTAATATGGATAATAATGATAATGATGATCATAGTAATAATAGTAATTATTATCATTATTATTGATAATGATAATAATAATGATAATGATAATAATAAAAAGAATAATAATGGTAATAACAATAATCATAAAAATAATAGTAATAACAATAATAATAATAATAATAATAATAATAATAATAATAATAATAATACCAGTAATAACAATAATAATAACAATAAAAATGATAATAATAATAATAATAATAATAATAATAATAATAATAATAATAATAATAATAATAATAATAATAATGGTATTAATAACAAAGAGAATGATGATGACAATAATCATGGTAATGAAAATAATAAATACAATAACAATTGTAATGACAAAAATCAAAATGAAAATAGTAATGACAATGATAATAATGATGACATAATAATAACAATAACACTAATTATAATAGCGATGAAAACAATAATAATAATAATAATAATAATAATAATAATAATAATAATGATAATGATAATGATAATGGTAATAATAATAATAATAATTACAAGAATAATAATGATGATAATAATGATATCAATAATGATAATGATAATAATGATAATATCAATACTGCTTATGATAAAAATAAAAACAATTATAATCATGATAATAATAATACCGGTACTGATAATAGTAATACTAATGATAATAATAATAATAACAATAATAATGATGATGATGATGATAGCAATAATAGTAATAATGATATTAATATAATGATAATGATGATAATAATGATAATAATAATAATGAATAACAATGATGATGAAGAATATGATGATAGTAATAATAATAATAATGATAATAATAATAATGATATTAATAATAATAGTAATAAAAATTCATAATAAAAATAAGAAAAAGAAGAATATTTAGAATAATAACCTTAATGGGGATGATAAAGATAATAATGATATAATAAAAATATTTATTATAATGTTAATGATGATAAAAGTAATAATAACAATAATGGTAATTATAATGATAATGATAATGGTAATGACAATAATAATAATAGTAATAATAATAATGATAATGATAATAATAATTATTATTATAACAATGATAGCAATATTAATATATTAACAGTAATGATAATAATAATAATAATAATAATAATAATAATAATAATAATAATAATAACTATAGTAATCATAATGATAATGATAGTAATTGTGATATTAATAATGACAACACCAATGATGATCATGATGATAACAATAATAATAATGATAATGTTGATAATAGTGATAACTATGATAACAGTAATAATAATACTACTACTAATAATAATAATCATAATACTAATAATAATAATAGTAGTAGTAATAATAATAATACAAATAATAGTAATAATAATAATAATAATGATGATAATTATAATAATAATAATAATAATTGTGAAAATAATAATAATAATAATAATTTCGATAATGATAATGATACTAATATTAATAATAGTAGTAACAATAAAGATGACAGTATCTATTGTAGTAGAATTGTCGTTGTTGTAATAATGATAATAATACAATAGGACAACGGTGAACTGAAGGACATACGTTGGAAATCGAGGAAGATTATGATGTTGTTAGTAAGGTTGAGTTCAAAAGCATATGGATGAAAGAAAATACTAATAATAATGAGAATTATGATAATAGTAATAATAATGATATTATGATAATGATAATAACAACAACAATAATAATAGTAATAATGATAACAATAATTATAATGGAAATGATGATAATAATAATGATAATAATAATAATAATAGTTATTATTATTATCATTATCATCATCATTATTATTATCATTACTTTTATTATTATCATTATTATTAGTAGTAGTAGTTGTAGTAGTATGACAATAATGATAATAATAATTACAATTGTAATAATAGAACCGATGATAATAATAATGATAATGATAGTAATCGTAACAATAACAAGAATTAAGACTTTGGTAAGTAACACATGGGATGTATCAGTACTGAGATATCGAGGTGCCATTCTGAATTGGACAACGGATGAATTGAGGGACAGATCGGAAATCGAGGAAGGTTATGGTGTTGTCGGTAAGGATGAGTTCAAAAGGATATGGATAAATGCAGATGCGCAGGAGACATGGAAGTGGCTGAGAAAAGCTTAGCTAAAAATACTACTACTGTGTGTAGCACAAGAACAGGGTCAAAATATGTTGAGCATCATATTGACAAATCAGCAGAGTCACCGCACTGTAGGAAGTGTGAAGAGAAAGGCGAAACTGAACATCACATCGTCGGTGAGTGCACGATGATGAACAGAAAGAATATAAACGACGATACGAAAACGTTGCGAGGTTGGTGCATTATGCAAGATTTGTGCAAGAAATACGAGCTAGAAATGGCACAAAATGTTAAGAGCATTCCCCTGAGAACGGTGTGGAAAATGACGAGACAAAAGCTCCTATGGGATGTGAATATCCAATGTGACAGTGCAATTGAGGCAAGAAGACCTGACATAGTTGTTGTGAATAAAGGAGAGAGGAAATGCATAATCGCTGACATTGCTGCACTAGGTGATAGTGGGGATAGTGAAAGGAAAAAGAGAAAGTGGAGAAATATCAAGATTTGAAAGGGGAAATTAAGAGGATTTGGAACATGAAAAGTGTAATAGTTGTACCTGTGTTTGTGGGAGCCCTCGGTAGTATAACCACGAGATTGGATGTATGGATAGAAAAACTAGATTTCACACTGAATACAGCACTTTTACAAAAGACATTATTAGGAACAGTCAGGAGACTTAGGAAATTACTTGAGTACTGAAAGAGTATCTACTCCAAGGGACTCTTGGTCATGTCTTTGACCAACTCCTTGGGATGGAATTCGGCCTTGAGAACTGCCAGAGCTTAAAGCAGAAGGAATGAAATGATGATAATGATAATGATTGTAATAATGATAATAATAATGATAATGATGATAATAATGATAATAATAATAATAATAATAATAATAATAATAATAATAATAATAATAATAATGATAATAATGATAATTATAATAATAGCAATAATGGTGATAATAATGTTAATAAAAATAATAACAATAAGAATGATAATAATAACAATAAGAATGATAATAATGAAAATAATGATAATAATAACAACAACAATAATAATAAAAAGGATAATAATAGTAATAGTAACACTGATAATAACAATAATTATAATAACAACAACCATTATAATAATAACAAAAAAATAACAGCATTATTAATAATTATAATAATTGAAATGATAATAAAAATAGTAGTAGTAATAATAATGATGATATACAATAATAATAGCTATAATTACAATAAAATGAATATTGATACTAATAACAATCATGATAATAATAATGATAATACCAAAAATAATGATAAGAAACATAATAATGATAACGATAATAATAATGATCATAATAAAGATAATAATAATAATAATGATTATAGTAATGATGATAATGATGATAATAATAATAAGAAGAAGAATAGTAATAGTAATAAGAAAAAATATAAATGATAATAATAATGATGATAATAGCATTAATGATAATAATAACAATACTGATGATGATAATAATAATAATGATTATTATTATCATCATTATTATCATATAAATACATACACACACACACACACACACACACATATATATATATATATATATATATATATATATATATATATATATATATACATATATATACATATATATATATATATATATATATATGTATATATATTCAACAAGGATATGATACCAATGAAGCACACAGTCTTGCTTGCTTGCTAATGGAGAACTCATAAAACCAAATTATTAATGCAGGCGATACACAAAAAAAGGATTACCTATTGTTCAAGGCATTATCGCTGCATAACATGTACATTGTAAAAATCATGACATAATGCTAATGAACAGATGTAAAGAATGCTTGACATACGGTATCTCTTTCTTTTTACATCTCTCTCTCTATCTATTTATCCATCTATCTATCTATTTATCTATCTACCTATCAATTTATCTATCTATCTATCTATCTATCGATCTCTCGTTCTATGTCTCTCTCTGTCTCTCTCTTTCTGCCACTCTTTCTCTTTCTCTCTCTCTCTCTCTCTCTCTCTCTCTCTCTCTCTCTCTCTCTCTCTCTCTCTCTCTTATTTTTTATCTCTTTCTCTTACTCTCTCTCTCTCTATCTATCTATCTATCTATCTATCTATCTATCTATTTATCTATCTATCTCTCTGTCTGTCTGTCTCTCTGTCTCTCTATCTCTGTCTTTCTCTCTCTATCTATCTATTTACTATCTATCCTTTTCTTTCATTTCTTTCTCTTTCTCTTCCCTTTTTTTCCCGCCTACTCGCTCGGCCTGCACCAACAGCGTAATGTATCTA
>NC_061831.1:32109130-32111630 GCF_019202785.1 Penaeus chinensis
CACAATCAGGGGACACTGGTAGTCTTTGCAGAAATCAGAGTATTCCAGAAATACAAGCTAAAAATGGGCAATTTAAGACGGAATTAACTTGAGTCTGAAGTTAAAGGTGAAATTCATAAGTGAAGAACTTAGATATTTCGAAAGAGTCCATGCTGAGCTTGACTTATTAATGCGTGTCCTGAAAAGTGGTATATGCCGCTTTACTGTCGTTACACAGGTGCAATATTCAGTGATATCGGTTTAGTGTACAATACATATATTTACTCATATTAATGTAGTGGCATCGATGGTTGTAGGTTAGGTAATTTTTTTACATCTTACTGTATAAGAATATAAAAGTCATGTTTCCAACCCAACAGGAATTCCTCTTCTGACAAAATGTGAAACTGAAATAGGATTTTTTTTCCTCTCTCTCTCTCTCTCTCTCTCTCTCTCTCTCTCTCTCTCTCTCTCTCTCTCTCTCTCTCTCTCTCTCTCTCTCTCTCTCTCTCTCTCTCTCTCTCTCTCTCTCTCTCTCTCTCTCTCTCTCTCTCTCTCTCTCTCTCGCTCTCTTTCTTTCTTTTCCCCTCTCTCTCTCTTTTTCTCTCTTTTTAACGTCATCCAAAGAGGAACGTTTCTTGGTTTGAAACACCACGACTTATTTTGTTCATATTGTGACTTTTTCGTTTTATCTATGTGTACATGTCACTGTTTTATTTGTATTCATTATATCATGACTTTCACTTTGATCGGTAAATGTTTTGTAATATGTCAACTGGTCTTTTCGGATCTGGGTGTTGTGCTGCCCGCAAAATCCTGGCATTTGGTTTATTCGAGTGGCCTCTGACGAGTCTGTGACTTGTAGGCCAGACGCCCACGGTGACAAGACTCCGTGCCTCCCATTTGCAATGCTATTTTCTCTTTTTTCTGCATAAGCGTCTTTAGTTTTTTTTGCTATTTTCCAATTTGCTGTATCCTGATGGTAATAGACTGTTTAAGTAACTTTATGTTATTTGTTTTTTTTCGTATTTTTTTATTTTTCTATAACAAGACCTGCGTTGCTGGTCGCGGCGGGTAGCAACAGTATCCAGAGCACAGAAATAATGTCCTCCCTGGAACCAGCACTTTTCCAGTCATGGCTCAAGGATGGTACATTCCACATTCGTTTATCGATGGAGATAATGCAAGAGTCATTCCCGTCACCACGGCCCTCAGCCGAACTTCTTAGGACGGCATATTCCCGTCAACCCGGCCCTCAGCTAATTTTTTCCATGCTCACGTCACCCACCCTTTAACCCAATATTTTTCATGACGTGAAGGCCTTGTCATCCAAACTGTAGGGGTTAGGTTATAAGTGATTGCTTGTTTTGTAATATATCTGGTTATTATATATTCACGTTTTTTTCGAGCATTTAATATAATTTAATTCAATTTAATTTATTGAAGGTATTGACATAGAGTATAAAATGTTAAGACAAAAGTAAACCTGATATCCAAGATCTGTAATACACATCTAATAAACATTGAATTCAGCTCTAAAAAATAGATACAATAGTGGATAAGGCAAAAGAAAAAAAGAAAAAAAACGGTTTTGACGCAATTAACTACAACCTCAAAAACAATGCATTTGAACATGCTGCCTTTGCACTTCCAGCAACATTTTTTTGTAAATCAACATTTCTCATTAGTCCACATCCTGCTCATATGTTTGGTCAAGATCTTCACAGTTTGCATCAGCTCAGGAACATTCCGGTGTGTGGCAATACCGTGCAGAACTGTTATCTAAGACAACTATATTCTCTCAAAGTTGATTCTTGGGTTTTAGAAAGTCAGAAGACATCTGTGACATGCACAGCTAGAATCACCTAATAAGTGACCCTAGGGTCGTTTTCTTGCAGTCGCTGACGAAGATGACTGCTGTCTGAAATGCAACTGTCAAACCATCTAGTAACGATGCTGAAGAACTCGAGATCAGAACCTGCAACCTGCACATTCGATGAAAATTATCTTTTTTTGTTCTGGAAGCCCTCAGACTGATCCTCAGGTTTGCTTAAAGCAACACAGCTGTAGGCAAAACAGAAGGCCCCGCGTGCACCAGCTATTAGCCTCACTATTCTTGCAAGACTCTTGTACTAATAGAAGATATTACTCTTTGCTATTAAATACTCTACATAATCTATGTAAGTAAAATTAAATTACTTAAAATAACTAACAAATCCTTTGTATTACTATGTATCATTGAAATACTCAATATAAATTACATAAAATCTATATTATTACAGGACAATTTGACAATTTACATAGTTATTAAATATGGGAATGTTACCTCGACCATTCTGAGTAACTGGATTCGCTGCGTGAGAAACTTTGTGTTTGCTTTGCTTGGTCTGTAAAAGAAAATCTATCATTTCATTGTCTGGAATAAAACTACTGTTTTTCAAACGGGTTCGCCCGGTCGAAGTGAAACAGAGAAGTGAAACGTGGCCTACACTAAAAGGGTAACAAAAAATATTATTAAAGT
>NC_061831.1:32126630-32129130 GCF_019202785.1 Penaeus chinensis
ATATGGTCTATTGTAAGGTTGATGTGGCAGTCAGGGCATCGAGGAGAGAAGTTCTTTTCTGTAAAGGGAGTGAGGTGCGTCGGTCTTGTTGCGTTGACCCTATGGCGGGCCAACACCACTTCCTCCCTTCTTTCTTTTCTGTAAGATGTATACCACGGTTCTATTGTGGTTTTAATTTTATGATTTATTTGTAGGTTGGTCCACTGACTTTGCAACAGGAGATGTATTTTTGCTTTTATAAGAGACACAAAACACCTGAGATCTGTACGAATTATGTTAATTCCAAATCGTCAGTTGACCCGCCTAATTTGTCAGCCTGTTCATTGCCATATTAGCTTAATTGACTTGTTGGCACCATGTAGCTTACGAATGATATTACCCAGCAATTCATTGTTAGTGGTTTCTAATGATTTAATAGCTTTAAGTGAACTTAATGAATCAGAAAAAATAACTATTCCATCGTAGGTCGTTCAGCAAGAAAAAACGATATATGATTCGGTAGTCGAAACTTAATTTGACATTCAGTCGACCATACATATGAAAAACAAATAGATGTTTGATAAGGATCTCTCTGAACCGCTGGCGTACCTCCACCTCCGATGGAAGCCAAACTTCCATGATGGAAAAAAAGGGTATTTCCCATGGTGCTATGTTTGACTGTACCAGGGTATTGATAGTAGAGAGATCTATACCGACTTTCTCGACGAGGTCGTGGAGTCGCATGGCAAAGGGCCTTATACCTACAGTGCCATTGGAGTGGCTCGGGTCTCGAGCCACCTTAGCGGCATAGGTCATGGCTAATTGGCCGCGTCTGAATCGGAGGGGAGGTACTCCTGACTCCACCTCAAGACGCTCGATCCGAGTACATTTTAGGGCTCCAAGACACACACGCAAACAAGCATTCTGCACAGCATCCAATCCTTTCAAAGTTGAGTTTTAGCAATGTCTCTAGGTGAATCGAAATTGGTTCCCTCGTGAATGATGTTTTAAATTTTGCAAGATGTTTTGTTCATATTTATGTTATTGACAGTGGACCAAACCTCTGATAGTTTTGTATTACTCTTTATTGTAGGGACAAAGCTCCGCCAGAAGTCTCTTTTTGCCTGTCTAATTATTCTACGAGCCCTAGCTCTTGCTAGTTTGTAGTTGCAAAGGTTATCATTAGTAATGTTATTTTTGAAAAGCCTGTAGGCCTTTTTGCGTCGGCACAGCGCCCTGCGGCAATCTGGTGTCCACCATGGAACTCTCTGCTCAACGCTATCTGTCGAAGTTTTAGGAATGGATAGCAATGCTGCTTCTATAATCGAATTCTGAATATTGTTTACTTTATCATCAATGGTTTCTCCAACAAGTTCGAGCTTGACGCTCCTTGTGAAGGCGACCCAGTCTGCTCTTTTTACGTTAAATTTAGGTGCTGAAGGCGTTCTTGCTATGTCGCATGAATATTCAATCAAAATAGGAAGGTGATCGCTTCCCAACGAGTCATCAATGGTGTGCCACAGGCACTTGGCTGTTATTGATGAAGAGACCAGTGATAAGTCTATAAAACTCAAATTACCGGTATTATCGTCCACCCGCGTCGGGCTACCATCGTTCAGAAGGACTAGATCAGAATCATTAATCAGCTTAACTACTTGCTCACCTCTACCATCCGCCCGCAGGGAACCCCATAATGTATGATAAGCATTAAAATCACCTAATATTAATTTATTTTGTGGCAAACTATCCTGAAGAGCAAAAAGCTCATGATAAATAACCACTTTATCAGGGGGACAATAAACCGAACATGTAGTCAGATACGTGTTATTGATTTTTACTTTGCATGCGACAAATTCCAAAGTAGAACCATTAGTCACTTCAGTGAAAGGGAGGCTTCGGTGGATGTACATGGCGACTCCGCCTCCACCCCTACCCTCACGATCCTTCCGACACAAATGGTAGTTCCTCCACGAACTGACCTCGTCAGAGATGAGGTGTGTTAAGTGCGTTTCTTGGGAGCATAGGACGAGGCTAATAATCTGAGGTCATTTACTTTAGATTTAAGACTTTGACAGTTCCATAGTATAATGGTTAACGCGAAGATTACGTTTTATGGGGTTTAGTGCCTTGTCCGCCAGTTTTAATTTTCTTTTTTTCTGGGAGGGAGGTTCGTCCTCCTCTCCGTCGCTACCCAGGGGCCTCCCTTGGGTAATTTTGGAGACAGTAGCCTCCATGTCCTGCGGTGGAGGATGATCTGCTATGAGAAACAGACCAAACACCAGACGAAGTCCTAGCAGGAGCCGCCTGGACGAGAAGGTGCGATCCAGATTGTGTTTTGGTATCATCCTCCTTATGATGCTGCTGCTTTTGCTGGGTTGATTCAGCAATTTGTTGAATTGTATTTTTCAATTCATTGATTTGACTCATTAATTCCTTAACCGTTTCCTTTAACTAACAAGTGTTGTTAGTTGCTGCTGAAGCGTAGGAAGTATTGGGTTTGCTGGTAAAACCTTCAACTTTC
>NC_061831.1:32146630-32149130 GCF_019202785.1 Penaeus chinensis
AGAGTTGACTAGTCTAGAAAGTGTCCAAAATGAAGCCATGAGGATCATTCTTGGTGCCCCTAGAACAACAAGGATTGTGAATATGAGAACAGAACTTAATTTGCCTTCTGTTTATGAAATAATATTATACATAAATACCACATTTAGTGTCAAATCAATTAGAGAACCCCTCCATTGTACAGAGTTCCAAAGACAACTAAAACACAGAATAGAAGAGCTAACTTTGAATAACAACACCGATTCATACTCAAATCCATGGTTACAAGTGACGTGTAAACACTTAGCTCAGCTGAACATTCCCATAATTAAGACCCTACATGGACGTTCTGTACCACCATGGAAAATGTCGGACCTAAGTGTATATTATACGACTGCCCCCAAAAAAGACAGTGCCCCCCCGTGCTATACTTAAACAGTATGCACTTGCAAGTATTAATGAGCATCTAGACACTCTTTCCAATGTATATGAATGCTACACTGACGGATCATTGCAGTCTGGGTGCAGAGCAGGATGCGCTTTTGTTGTATATAAAAACAATATTTTGCAGCACCAGGATTGTAGGAGGGTTCATGACTGGGCTAGCACTATGCAAACCGAGTTGGCAGGAATACTCATGGCCACCGAATTTCTATTGAATCAAGGCTCAGGGGTCATTTTCTGCGATTCACAGAGTGCTCTCCAGGCTCTGAACACTCTAGACAAAGGTGCGGGAAATATTGCAAATGACATCAGGATAAACGTGTATCGTGCAAAAGAAAGAGGCCATAATATACGTTTTGTGTGGATTCCATCGCATGTTGGAATCCCTAGGCATGATCATGCTGATCGCCTAGCAAAGTCAGCATGAGACAAACAAAGTGTGGACATAGATCTTGAGATACCTCTTTCTAGGATTTTCTACATCATTAAAGCCTCCTTCAGAGAGGACTTGACTGAGTTGATTAATTCTCAGCGCCCTGAAAGCTGTAGCATAAAGCACTATGACCGGTTTAGGCAAGATTCCTTCAACTATGGTTTATATAAAACAAGAACAAGACAGTGTGATGTTGTGACTGCAAGAATCAGGCTTGGGTATAGATTGTATTTGCAGGTCAGTACAGTTTGTAATGTCGAAGAAACTAAGTGTAAACTGTGTAATAAAGAATATAAGCGAACACTTGTACATTATATCTCAGAGTGCCATGTGATACAGCCTTTCAGGCCACCTAGCACGAGGTACGGAGAACTATGTAACTACTTCATATCATCTGATGCCCTAGAAGATATACTTATGTTGTATCCTAAATTTGGAATGTAGTATCACATAACCGAATATAAAATGTATTAATGCTTTCCCACGCCCAAGCTATATGCCGGCGTGGCAGATGAGTGGATAAAGGACTGTGCAATTGTTCCTTTCCTTAAACTGATACAAGTACTCATAGCAATGTTATAGGCTAAAATTCAAATGTAACACTATGTAATGTTATGACCATGCATTAAATGTACCACAGCTTGCCCACGCCTGTTAGCCAGGGTGGTAAATAAAGGACTAAACTAAACTAAATTTCCCTTGTACTGGATTCATTATTTTCTAGTATTCATTTGTGTGTGTGAGTATGTGTGTATGTGTGTATATGTGTGTGTGTGTGTATGTGTATATAAATATATATATATATATATATATATATATATATATATATATATATATATATATTATATATATAATATATACGTATATATGTATATACATGTATACAATATATATGTGTATATGTGTATATATATGTATATATAGAAATAAGATATACATATATAGATAGATATATAATATTCATTGCAAAGTTCAGATTACATCCCCATAGCATAAAGTGTGAAACTTAATCTGAACATTAAACAAAAAAAAAAAGAATCCTGTCCAAATTCTTATCATTCAGCACCAGCAGCCCATGGTCTTCGGCCACCCCATTACACTTATTCTACATTCAAATTCTGGGCAAATTTAGTAAACTACTGCTTTCTACTGAGAGATTGTTTAGGCCAGAAAATTGATCTAAAAATAAATTTGTTTCAAATCCTGAGATGTAATCATTGTCGCCATATTTCGTTTACTTTCCCCTATACTGGTTTCATTAGTTTCTTGTATTTATTTCTGTGTGTATGTGTGTGTATATGTATATATGTGTGTTTGTCGATGTGTGTGTATACAATATACATATGTATATATGTTTGTATATAGATAGATAGATAAATAGATATAGATGGACATATATTATCTATTACAAGTTGAGATTACATCCCCATGCCATAAAGTTAGAAACTTAATCAGAATCTAAATATAATATGTATATATTAAAAAATCCTCTCCTAACTAGCAAGGAAATTCTTATCATTCTGCTCCAGAAGCCTACGGTCTTCACCCACCGCATTACACTTACTCTACATTAGATTATTTTAGCAAAGTTTAGTATACTATTGCATTCTAATGAGAGATTGTTTGCGAATATGAAGGGTATGCTT
>NC_061831.1:32161630-32164130 GCF_019202785.1 Penaeus chinensis
GTGTGCGTGTTTATGTGTTTGTGTGTGTGGGGGGGGGGGGGGGGGGTATGCGCGTGTGTGTGGGTGCCTGTGCCAATTATCGCAAGTCGTTTCACATAATCGTTTCAACTCATTTCCCTTCTATTTGCACAACAATAATTCTCGTAAATTTATCCCCAGACTGGAATGTATCATTGTTATTACATCTGCTGCTCGTTACGTACCTACATACATTATCTATTTTCATTAAGCCGGCCTGAATACAGAAGTATCATAGCAGCGAAATAATTAGATGGTGTATTCGCTTTTGCTGAAGTTAGTTTTCATTGTTGGTATTTCCGTGACACTTTAACACGTTTATTTGTTTTGCTTTCATAATTATCATACATGTGTTTAAATACGTGTATAATAATACGATAAAAAGAATGTAAAAGAGATTAATATACATTGATAACAACAACAAAAATACATAACAGTAATTCTAACAGTTATAAGATTATAATTACAGATAATGGAAGAAATAACCATACTATAACAAAAATCATCACAATAAAAAATATGCGGGAATGTCTTCTCCTTGCTTATGCTTACTGGGAGGATAAAACAAGGGATTTTCTATATAAAGATGCATTTCCTTCAAACAAACAAAACTCACTTTTATGATAACAATATCAATAATAACGCAACCGTAACAAGCACCTCCAGTTAATGAAGGGGCGTCACATGCACTCATTCACGTATTGGCGCCTTGGGTTTGCTTTTACAACGTAATAATGATAATGATGAAAATGATAATAATAATGATAGTAGTGATAATGATGATAATAGCAATAATATTGATAATATCAGCAATAATAATTACTATAATATGATTATAATAATAATAATGATGGTAATGATAATGAAAATAGTAATTGCAAGGATAATGTAGATAATGATAATAATAATCATAATAATAATAATAATAATAATAACAATGCTTATAATAAACAATTTTATTAATAATAATAAATAGTATTTAAAAAATAACAATTTTAACAATAAAATCTATAAAAATAATGATAATGATAATGACAATAATAACAAGAAAGTAATGATAGAGATTATAATAGTAGATATTATTATCATCATCATCATCATCATCATCATCATCATCATCATCATCATCATCATCATCAATATCATTATCATTATCATTATCATTATCACTATCATCATCATCATCATCATCAATATCATTATCATTATCATCATTATCACTATCATCATCATCATCATCATTATCATCATCATTATTATTATTACTATTATATTTTCTCATATTACTATTGTTGTTATTATTATCATCCTTATCATCATTACATTATTACTGTTGTCGTGATTACTGTTATTATAATCATTATTATTATCATCATCATTATTATTATCATTGTAATTACCATTATTATTATTACTATTGTTGGAATTATTACCATTGTTGTTGTGTTGATAATGAAAGAGATAAAGATGATCAGCATTATCAGCATTCTCGTAATTGTGCCAATGATAACCATATCAATAATAATGATATTGATACTACTACTATTACTACTAATGGTGATACTGATAATCATAATAATATGAAGAAGTTGAAAAGAAGAAAAGTGAGAAGGAGAATTAAAAGAAAAAGAAGAATGATAAAAATGACCCCAACGATAGTATCAACCATGATAATGATAGTGATGATAATAATTATGATGATAATGATGAAAATGATGATACTGTTACCATCGATATAAATCAAAATATCCATAATATTAAGACTAATAGTAGTAGTGGTATTGGTAGTCGTAAGGGTAATCATAATAGCAAAGATAGTGATGATAATAATAAGAGCAGCAACGATAATAATAAGGATAATAATAATAATAGTGGCAACGATATTAAAAATGATAATAATAATAATAATAATAATAATAATAATAATATAATATTAATAATAATAATAATGATAATAATGATAATGATAATGACAATATTGATAATGATAATATTAACAATAATGTTAACAATGATAATAATGATAATATATATTATAATAATAATGATAAAAGTAATAATAATGATGATAGTAGCAATGATAATAATGATGAGGATTACTATTATTATTGTATAATGATAAGGATGATGGTAATAAAAATGATGATAATAATAATGATAACAATAATAATAACAATAATAATAATAATAATAATAATAATGATAATAATAAAGACAATGATGACAATGATAGTAATGATGATATTGATAATGATAATGATAATTATATTGACAATAATAAAGAAATTAGTATCAATACTCATTACGATATTAGGGATGATAATGGTAATAATGGCAATGAAAACAGATGATAATAGTGGTAATAATAACAATAACAATTATTACAATGATATTAACAATAATGATATAGATCACCAAAAAAGAAATACTTATAACCATGGAGATAATAATGATAATAATAATAACTTTAAGAATAATAATA
>NC_061831.1:32199130-32201630 GCF_019202785.1 Penaeus chinensis
CATGATTATTGTTGTTGTTATTGCTATCATTATTACTGTTATTATCATTATTATTATTGTTATTATTATTATTATTATTATTATTAACATTATCATTATTATCATCATTATCATTAGTGCTATTGTTATTGATATTATTATCATTATTATTATTGTTGTTATTCATACTATTATTATCATTATTATCATTATTATTATAATTATCAATAATATTACTATCAATAGAACTGTAATAATTATTAATATCATTTATATTGCTTATATAATTTCTAATATTATCATTATTGTTATATCATCATCATCATCATCATCAACATTATTATTGTCATTGCTATCATTACTTTTTTATTATTATCATCATCTTAACTATAAGTAGCAGAAATAATAACAGTCGTATTATTGTAATAATGACAGTGATGATGACAGTATTAAGAATACGAACAGAAAAAAGAATAAGACTGAGAATGAGAGAAGAAAGTGTCGCTGAGGAGGTGGCAGGAGGAGTAATACTGAAAGCGACTTCCTTTCCGTGAATGTGCTGTCGTTTCGCTCCCAGACTGGCGGAAGGAGCTGGAAATGTGATGCATCTCGGACTCAGGGAAAGGGGGGAGTGGGGCCTCTCTCATTATATTCATTATATATAGTTTTCTTTATATGAATCATGTATCAGTGAAGGGCTAAACTGTAATACATGACAACGGGATATATTGCCGTGGAAAAAAAAATCCTCTTCAGCTAATTCTGCTTCTGGGTAAATATTTAATGTCACTGAACTCGAGTATCTGATAAGCAAATAATATTAATAAATCTTTATGTAGAGTACGGCAGTGTTATATATATTGCACTTACTGTGAGCTCTCCCTCTCTCCCCATCCTCATTATGTAGTAACATGTCTCCTCTCTTTTTTCGTTTTAATCAGCGTTTACTCCCACATATCCTGGGGTCCGTTTTATCCAAATCCTTAATGCAGTTATTGTCTCTCATTTCCTTAATAACCAAATATTTTTTTTAGTTTCAATAAAACCTGCTTTGCCGCATCCCATCAACTTTATGCGTACACACACACATGTGGGTGTTTTTATATGTATATCCCCTCCCTATCTATATATCTATCTATCAGTCTATTTGTCTATCTATCTGTCTACCCTCTTACCTATTCATCTACCTACCAACCTGTTTATCTACCTATCTACCTCCTACATAGTTACCCCTCTACCTATCTACCTATCAATCTGTCTGTATCTATCTATCTATCTATCTATCTCACCCCGTGTCCCTCTCTCTCACGCACAAATCTCCAAGCAGTGAGATATATATGCGATATTTATCTTCTAACTTTTGCTTCCTTGAGAACTTTATAGCCGGAAGTGCATTAGTTAATTAAAAGTTGCGCACTGGCAAAAAAGAGCCAACACACCTTGGAGATTTCTAAAGAGGAACCAACTGTTATAATTATACTTGTCAAATATCTCGATTTAATCATTAATTACGTAATATCTATTCGAATTGGGGATTTGGGGGTTTTCTCCCGCGGCTAAACTAAAAGGATGGATTTGCTCTGATCTCGTGGATTTTGCGTGCGCATTCAAATGTCTATTTGATTATGCTCTCGCATTCCGCATGATTAAATGCATGATTAATAGATGGCATAATTAACATGGCGGGAGAAATATCAGCTATTTATTATCCGTTTTAAATGCCATTATTCCGTTACAGGTGCATATTTATTTTCATATTGCGGGGGGAAATGCACATACAGATTCGCCTCTAAATGTTCTTTTTTAAGGATCAGACAATCAAAGAGAGAGAGAGAAAGAAAAGAAAACAGGGGGAAAAAGAGAGAGAGAGAGAGAGAGAGAGAGAGAGAGAGATAGAAAGAGAGAGAGAGAGAGAGAGAGAGAGAGAGAGAGAGAGAGAGAGAGAGAGAGAGAGAGAGAGAGAGAGAGAGAGAGAGAGAGAGAGAGAGAGAAAGGGAAAGATGCATACAGACAGATTGACTAACAGAAACAGAGACAAAGACAAAAAAAAGAAAGGACATGAATAAAAGGGGAAAAAAAGGAGACAGAGAATAGGACGAGGCGCCCCTGAAGGACCCAGAAGCCGCGAGAAGCCGCAAGCCCGCCCGCCGAGACAAGGCCCGGGGATCATCCGCATAACGTACGACCCACGAGGATAATGTAACGCCAGACTTAGTGAGTTTGTTAAAAGTTGGTGCCTTGGGCCCCCGGGGCGCCGGTTAGAGGGGTGGGGTGGAGGAGGGGGCGGGGTGGGGAAAGAGGGAGAGAAATAGAGAGGGGGAGTGAGGGGGGAGGAGAGTGGGTGGGAGAAGGGAGGGGAAGGGAGAAGGGAGATGAGGAGGGCGGGAGGTGAAATATAGGAGAAAGGAGGAGGGAGGGGGATAGGGGTAGGAAGAGGGAAGGGAGGGGAGAGGGTGGGAGGGAGAGGAGGGCAGGTATCGAGCGTAAAGGATAAACAGACAGACAGATTTACAGAGAAAAC
>NC_061831.1:32206630-32209130 GCF_019202785.1 Penaeus chinensis
TAGCAGACAGAGCTGAGAGGTGCCTCTGGTTGTTATTTGGGGGGTGGGGATTAGTGAAGCCATTTAGTACACTGCCCCTTGGTGGAAAAAACAGTGAGTTGATGAGCGGCCTAGTATGGGGTTGGAAAGAAATAACGCTGCTGAAGGGGCGGGGATGGAAGTAGATGTTTTGTGTTTGACAGCCTCGGTAATCTAACATGAAAATTTTCAGTTCTCTTTCGAGCAATTCGGCTTTATCTGCCAAAGCCCTCCGCCTGCATCAGTTCAGGGTGTGACCTCTTGCCTTGCAAAAGTCGCAAGAGGCCTTACTACGACAGTTCTGCTCGTTGTGTCCTCGCCGTTTGCACTGTGAGCACAGGGAGGCTCTGGTCTCTTCTGCGGCGCTCTCCTTCCTTCCTAGAACTGCTGATGAGTCTCTAGTCCCGTCTCTGATTTACTGGGAGGCGGAGCAGGGTTCTCTCTACCGATGGGAGTTGGATCAATCCTGGAATGTTGGAGTTTGTGTGGAAAACTCAGCGGAGATTCTGTCAGGCTTTGCAGTTGCAACCTGTGCGATTTCACTGGAGACAGGATGACAGCAGGAAGATCAGCCAGAGAGAGGCTGCCGCCTATGAATACCGAGAGCTGCTTGACTAACTTTGATTTAGTAGCCTGCTGTGTCTGGATTATCGTTACATAATCCTCTTGTTTTGTCAATTCGTTTCAAAGAGAGAGAGAAGCTTGATCTGTGTGAACGTCCTCCTCATCGATGACTATCACATTCTGAGTGATCCCTTGCAATCTCTCTCTCTCTCTCTCTCTCTCTCTCTCTCTCTCTCTCTCTCTCTCTCTCTCTCTCTCTCTCTCTCTCTCTCTCTTTCTCCCTCTCTCTCTCTCTTTCTCCCTCCCTCTCTCTCTCTCTCTCTCTCTCTCTCTCTCTCTCTCTCTCTCTCTCTCTCTCTCTCTCTCTCTCTTTCTCTCCCTTTCTCTCTCTTTCGCTCTCACTCTCCCCCTCCCTCCCTCTCACTCTCCCCCTCTCTCCCTCTCACTCTCCCTCTCACTTATCCTCCCCCCCCCCTCCCTCTCCCTCTCTCTCTCATTATCACTATCATACACTCCCCCTTTGTCTAAAGTTCCTAGAAGAGACACTTTTCCCAGTCCATTCCAAGGGCGTTCTCCTCCTGTCGCCATTCACACCACTGTGTCTCGCCAGTTAACCCTCTCATGATCTGCCACGATAACTTCGAACCTCCGAGACACGCATAATTTCTCGGGGATTGCTGCATGCTATATATTGCATTTTGCAACAACACGCGCCAGTAACAATATATACATACCGACTCACATGCATTCATACATAAATACATTCTATAGCGTTCTTCCTATCTTCTCGAAAACATATAAACAAAACCAAGAAAAATGATCAAATAAATCCCACTAATGCTGAAGCTTCCCAGTTTTTTACATAATTAACTTCAGGAACATTAAAACAAGAGCTTCCGTATTCGTGGCATGGTTTAAGCCTCAAACACATCTTCAACTGGCTTCTCTTGCTCTGATATGACACTGAGAGTCAAAGCTTGATGTTTATATGAATAAATAACAAGGGATGCCAACGAGTTTTTGTGTTGTCTTTAGAGTACATGGAAATATGTTTCTTTTCTTATCTTTATTATTGTTCTTATTCTATTTCATATATCTTTACTTTTTCCCGTCTTACATAGCTGATTACTTATTCCAGATCAACAGCAAAAATATACATTTCACAGCTTATTCTTCACTAATTTCTAATACCAGCTCCCTTCCATTATCTGCCCTAATCCTTCATCTGTCAGGCTGATCCCTTTATCTCCCCCCCTCCCCCGACCCACCCCTGCCCTCCATCCACCGCCTTTGAGAACAATGGAGCGAAGTTATTCATGTATGCAAAAGATTGAGGCTTTTTAGGCTGCTGGTGACGCCTCCTCATTCCGCCTCTGCTTCCGTCTCGCCGGCGTCCCTGGCGGAGGCCGCCCAGTGGGGCATCGGCGGCGCGGCTCTCGGGCCCGGGCTGGAGGGCTGGGCAGCTGGCTGTGCGCGGAGGAGACTGAAGGGGATATTGAAGTTTCATTTTTTACACACACACACACACATAGACTCATATGTGTGTGTGCGTGTGTGTGTGTATGTGTGTTAGATGTAAATATGTCTCAGTAACGCCTTTTCCCACTCTCTTGAGTGGGGGTGGAAGTGCGCGTTTTTCCTCTTCCTTTCTTCCAGTTCTTTCATTCTCCATTTCGTTCACTTTGTCTTTCCCTTTCTCATTTTCTCTGCCTGTTCCTGTCGTAAAAATCATAACCGTGATGTAATATATACGTTACCATGAACTGATGACAGAGGACTGGAACGGATAGTTTCGGACAGGTAGGCTTCTACACTACGTCTCCGCGTGAAATGATAAGAATTGCAACTCAATGACACAGAGGGGGGTACACGCCAACGAACGCGAGCTTCTAGAATCTATCGAGCATTCATAGTATAA
>NC_061831.1:32216630-32224130 GCF_019202785.1 Penaeus chinensis
AATCTCCCTTTGATTCCGTCATGAACTGAGTCAGTCATAAGGTATGCAGGTTGGTGCTGATTAATCCTATTAGTTCTAAATGAATGATTGATTTATGATCTCTTTCCTGCTCCCTCCTCTCTCTTTCTCTTTTTTTCTTCCTCTTCCTCTTCCTCTTTCTCTTTCTCTTTCTCTTTCTCTTTCTCTTTCTCTTTCTCTTTCTCTTTCTCTTTCTCTTTCTCTTTCTCTTTCTCTTTCTCTTCTTTTTTTCTCTCTCTCTCTCCTTTTATCTGCTATCTATGAGTGTAAAGCTTATCATTACTTTCATGCCTTAGATACGATTTCGCAACAAATCTTTCCGTTTTCCTTTGTGTGTAAGATTAATGTCGACATTCGTTTTGGAGCAAATGTCCTCGATTGAGGATGTGTACTGACTCTGAACATTTCTAGCTTTATTGTATTAGAAGAGTTTCGTCCGATATGTTGTGTTTAGTGGGTACAGATAATACATATGTGGGTATATGTATGTGTGTATATATATAAATTGCTCAAAACAATTAGGGGAACACTTGTATTTCATTTCAAAACTCAATGTCGAATGTACAAATGTTACAATTTTGTAATGAAACTAAATTTCCAATGGACCCTGAACAACAGAGCGTCAAACTGGCCAAGAAGAACAAAAGTTGACCCTTGGAGGACCGAATTACGAAATGATGTTGAAAAACAAAGGGATTGTAGAGAGAAATGGCAATGGAAGATGTAGCGGGGCGCAGACCAAGTAGATTTTCCTATATCTGGTTGAGTTCGGGCTCGACCAAGGATTAAAAATAAAATATTCAGAAAAAGATTCATCTGCAGTGAACAGATGTAAGGTTCCAGGCCTACAGCACGCTGCCACCACCCTGGAGGTACGGATCCTCAAGCAGTGTCCCTGCTATGTGAAGTGGTCCTTTTATGCTCTGACCCTTTGATTTCACAAAGTGCTGCTTTGGGATTTCGTGAAAGAAAGTACCCCCTGCAGATGGTAATGCAGTATGTCACACGACAAAGTCCAACAGAGACCAGGTGTCTCCTACACACAACCAAAAGATAATACTTAGCTTGCGAAAACACGAATTCGTCAATCCTGTCGCGATGCGAGGTAAAACCAGAGCGAGCACAAATAACACCGAGAGCGGAACCACTGTATACCATAGAAGTCAGGACTGAACTGTCTTCCCCTCAAAAATCCAAGGGTATTTATACCCAAAAAAGATCCCCCAGGCCATGCCCTAGGCATGGCGCGAAAAGAAGAAGACAAGCAAAGTATCGGAAGAACAACCCGATAGTTTGGTAGTCCAAACAATCCAAAGGACCCGAACAAACATGAAAAGAGAGAGGGAGAGAAAAAAATATATATATATGTAACGACCATTACTTTCTACAGGGGTTATATTGAAACTTCGGAAGCGTCGCCGGTTTATGAAGTCGCACTCGAGTCAAGTAGGCGAGGCGCAAATGGCGGGTGAAGCACCAGCCTCGTGCGGGTGCATAACGAGTACGCCCGCATCGTTGGTGGAAGCGGAGCCCGGGACGTCTCATCCAAGTCAATGGCAGCATCGCAGAGTTCCCCACGTCCTTTGTTCCTTGGTAGAGGAGGCAAGCATGTGGCATGGTAAAGACGGCCTCAACCACTTGGCGCCCGAGGACGATGTCCTGGCTAGATCGGCCTTGGGGACGGCGAGTGCGCAGCCTTACACTACAGAAGAAATTATGAATTTGCAGCACAGCACATTGCACGGCCACTTTAGTAGTGGGTATGCCCTCCACGAGCCTGTATGCACTCTCGACAACGTCATGGCATGCTCCTGATGAGGCAGCGGACGGTGTCCTTGGGGATCTCCTGTCAGACCTGGATCAGCACATTGATAAGCTCCTGGACAGTCTCTGGTGCGGCTGGACGCTGCTGAATACGCCGGTACGCAATGTCCCAGAGGTGCTCAATGGGGTTCAGGTCCGGAGAACGTGAGGGCCAGTCCACAGCATTGATGCCCTCTTCCTCCAGAAACTGGCAGCACACTCTGGCCACATGAGGTCGTGCATTATCTTGTGCCAGAAGAAATCCGGGGCCCACTGCACCGACGTAGGGTCGAACATTGGGTCTGAGGATTTCATCTCTATACCTAACAGTTATCAGGGTACCTTGATTAAGCACATGAAGGTCTGTGCGACCCGCCAGAGATATGCCTTCCCAGACCATAACCGACCCACCAACGAATGAGTCATGCTCCAGACTCTGTCACGTCTGTCACATGCACTTAAAGTGAACCTGCTTTCATACGTCAATAGTACTGGGCGCTAGTGGCGACTGATTGATTGATTATTTAAAATTATCTGCCACGTCAACAGCTAAGGTCATTCATTAGCAGCGAACATTTTTTTGACTGAAATATTAAAATATTTAAAACATTAAAAATCTATCAATAAATGTCATAAATAACAATAAATATTTTATTAAAAAATCAAAGCATAAACTTTATGCTCTAAATGTCTAAAAACTATTGCATTAACATTATGCATAATTGAATTCTATTGAAAATATTAGTTTCCCTAAGGAAACTAATAAGACCTTCTATGTCACAATCCTCCCCCAATACTTTTTTCAGTGTATATGGGGGAGACAAGTACCTTCCTCTTTGGTCTGAGAATGTTGCACATCTTTCCACTACATGTGCGACCGTTAATGGCTCTTGGCATTCCTTACAGTGTGCTTCACTTTAAGCCATCATCAGCCCATGAGACTTGTGTGCCCGATTCTCAGCCTTGTTAATACAACTTCTACTTGTCGGTTGGGATGAATACTGGTCACCCAACTGCCAAGGTCATCTCTAATCTCTCGCAGTTTGTTTCCAGAGTTATGCCTCCATTGTTCCCTCCATTTATCGTGAGGACAACTCCTGATGTTGGGTTTCAAGACAGTGTGTTGGAGAGGAAAACGAGCATCACAGGGTTGAGTGGCAGCTGCCTTGGCCTTCTGATCAGCTCGCTCATTCCCACTGATACCAACATGTGCTGGCACCTAACACAGTTATCCTTTTACGTGCTGACATCAGTGCAAGCCAATCTTGAACCTCCCTCACCACTGGATGTGATG
This sequence comes from Penaeus chinensis, assembly GCF_019202785.1. NCBI lineage: Eukaryota > Metazoa > Arthropoda > Malacostraca > Decapoda > Penaeidae > Penaeus > Penaeus chinensis. The sequence continues at coordinate 32,219,746 of NC_061831.1, forward strand.
CTTGCAAGGCACTACAAGAGCCACAATATGTTACAAGGGAATGGTTTCTAAGATCTCTAGTCATCTGGACTGCTGCAAGGATGGCATGTAACTCTGCAGTGAAAATCGAGGACTTGGGAAGTTCCAACAGCCAGAACCTTTGTGAGATTTAAATTAAGATCTTCCACAAGATTCCTCATTCTTTTACCATAGGATCGGCTATCCTCAAGGGGGTTTAAAACCAATCTGGATGTAGGAGATCCCAGAATCCTTTGTAGTCTCGTGTAGTAAATCAGGTTCATGTAGTCCAGGAATACAGGGTCTTTACAGGTGAAGACCTGAAAGCCCCTATACAGATTCTGAGAGCTTTATTATGAACCGAGTCCAACATCTGAAGAACATTAGAAGTTGCAGATGAATAAGCCTCACATCCATAGTCAAGTTTACTACGAATAAGCGCTCGGTAAAGCCGCAGAAGCGTCATGCAGTCTGCACCCCAAGATAGGTGTGAAAGAACCCGCAAATTACCAAGCGCTTTTGTAGCTTGCACCTTTAACTGTTTAATGTGAGGCACCCATGTAAGCCTTGAGTCAAATATTAGACACAAGTACTTAACCTCTTGGACAAAATGCAGTGGGTTTGCTCCTAAATAGAGGAAAGGATGGAACTTTCCTCGTTTGTGGAAATGCATAGCCATAGTCTTGCTTGGAGAAAATTTGAACCCATGGTATGTTGCCCATTGCACAACCTGAATTAGTGCAGTCTGCATGTGTCCTTGCACATCCTGTAAGCTTCCTCCTGAGCAGTACAGTGTAAAGTCATCCACATACAGACTACATGAGACAGTACTGGGAACGACCTTTACGATGTCATTTAAAGCAATGGCAAACAGGGGCACACTTAAGACACTCCCTTGTGGGACCCCTTCCATCTGATCTTCCAGGTTAGAGAAGCTGTTTCCCACCCTCACTCTAAACTTCCTGTCAGCAAGGAAGCTTTGTATGAAGGTAGGTAATGCTCCTCTTAAACCAATGTCATACAGCTTCATGAGTATACTATGCTCCCAAGTAGTATCATAAGCCTTTTCAAGGTCAAAGAAGACTGCTAACATATGACGTCGCTGTGTGAAGGAATTCTGTATTGCAGTTTCCATCCTCACAAGTGCATCTGTGGTCGATCTCACTTTTCTAAACCTATATTGATATGGGGTCAGCACGTTTTCCTTTTCTAGCAGCCATGTCAACCTGAAGTTTACCACTTTCTCCATCAACTTGCAGATGCAGCTGGTGAGAGAAATTGGTCTATAATTCCCTGGTGCAGTAGCATCCTTGCCAGGTTTAGGGACAGGAGTAATAATAGCTTCTTTCCATGTGGATGGCACTGTGCCCTTCCTATAGATCCTATTGAATAGATCTAACAGGAACGTTTGGGAGCTCTCCGGTAGGTGAGATATTATTTGGTATGGAATATCGTCACTTCCTGGGGTAGTCTTCCGACAGAGCTGCAGAGCAGAGTCCATCTCCTTGCGCAAAAATGGCAAGTTGTATGGAAGTTCTGCTGCAGTGCTGCTGAAGAACGACACTTTGTGGCGTTCCTGTTCAGCCTGAAGAGTGGAGAATCGTGCAGTGTAAGATGCTCCAGAGGAGCACTGCCATAGATCTTGCCAGCTCATTTGCAACATCTGTTTTGTCTGTGAGGATTATGCCATCTATTTTCAGAGCAGGTGGTCATATGGATGTGTTCTTTCCAGTGATCTTATGCACATTGTTCCATACTCATGCTAAAGGGGTCTCAGAGTTGATTAAGGAGACGTACTGCCTCCACGATGTCCGCCTAACTTCCTTTAGCATTTGCCTGGCCCTGGCTCGGGTCTTTTTGTACTGGATCAAGGTTACATCGCTTGGGCGTTGTTTCAACTGCCTTAATGCAGCTTTTCTTTCTCTGACAGCTTGTTGGCATTCATCAGACCACCATGGTACCAGAGGTCGACGGTACTGCCCACTATTACTGGGAATTGATGCTTCTGTTGCAAGGTGAATTCGTGATGTAAAGTGATTAACAGCATCTTGAACACACTGGAAATCATTCAGCTCGCTGAATGATCTAAAAAGATTACAGTCTGCATGTTCAAGTCGCCATCTCTGCACTCCATTATCTGGAATACCATTCACCTCCTCCAAAAGTATTGGAAAGTAGTCACTTCCATGTAAGTCTTCCATGACCTGCCAAGTGAAATTCAACTGTGAATCAGGTGAACCAATTGACAGGTCAATATTGGAGAATGTCCCAACTTGAATTTGGAAATGTGTGGGTGCGTCACTGTTCAGTAAAACTGCCTCTACTCTTGAGAACAAGGACTCCAGGGCCCTTCCTCGAGGGTTGCACAAAGTGTCTCTCCAGAGGTGATGCCGACCGTTGAAGCCTCCCAAGAGTAGAAATGGATGAGGCAACTGCCCAAGTAAATCTTCTAAATCATCTATGTTGAGATTATGTGGGGGGGAGGTAGATGGATGCAACAGTATAAGGTCATATCAAGCCTATTCTCACAGCCTTCACCTGCAGTGTTGTCTGCAGGTGGATGGCCGGAAGGGAATATCCTGACTTACCATCACTGCTACTCCTCCATGAGGTCCATTATCAAAGGTTCCGTAATGGGCTTGAACTTGGAATCCTCTCAGGGAAATTGGATGATTTTCCCTGGTCATACACAAACTGGATTACATGAAGCTATCAGATGTTGCAGTTCTTCCCATTTTGCATGAATTCCCTGACAATTCCATTGGATTAGAGTATCCATGGTTAAGGCCCGCCTGACACCTTTAGGCTGTCTCTTTCCAGCATCTTGGGAGTATATTTTAATGGGTTGTTTAACTGTGGAACTAGTTTCCACAGGCTTCCTTTGGACAGGTTTAGAATTTCTTTGCTTGGGCAAAGGACGGACCTGAGCCTTCGGTTCAGGAGCATTCTGTCTAGCAGCAGAGGCCCCTGTGGATGTGGTGGCTTCAGGAGCCCTTCCAGGTGGCTCCAAAGACCCAACTCTATGAGGAGTCTTTTGAACAGGCTCAGGATTCCTCTGCCTGTGCAAAGGGCATACCTGAGCCTTTACTTCAGGGGCATTCTGCCTAGCAGCAGAGGCCCTTGTGGATGTGGTGGCAGCTGAAGCTGTCACTGTTGAAGCTTCTGGAGCCTTAACTGATGGCACCAAAGACCTTATTTTGGGAGGAGGAGTCTCCTCAATAGACCCTTCACTCCTGCTCCGTTTCTGGTGGAACAACTCACAAGAGGCAGTTTTAGCATTTTCGGACTGGGGCTTAAAGGTAGTGGCAGAGTGTGTGGTGTTAGAAGTATTGGAGGGTAAGGGATGGCAGGAAGGGCTAGAACTGAGACTTATCCAGCTGTGAAAACAGCAGACGAGCACATCGCTTTGCTTCTGCAAAACTAACTACTAACTCCAATATTACCAATACTTATTTTTCAAACTTGTACCTTTTACATTGCTTAGAAGAAACTTCATGATCTTCATGGTAACAGCATATTGGACCTGGACAGTTGTCATCTCCTTGATGACCTGTTGTATCACACTTTACTCTTGTTTGTCCACTTTCCTTAAAACGGTAAGTGTTGGCTTCACGCCCATAACCCTGGCAGTGGAAACACTGCATAGAGTTGGGCACATAAGGCTTTACCTTGAGGTGGTACCATGCCAATTTAACTGAATCAGGTAGGACTAACTATTCAAAGTTAGAAGAGCTTGTGTAGACTGTTCCAAACCATCAACTTTCTTCTTAAAACGTTTTACTGCCACCACATTAAAATTCTTTAGTTCTTCTAACAGTTTCTCCTCAGAATACCTCATCAGGTCTCTGGAATAGACAATTCCCTTACACTGATTGAGGGTTTTGTGAGAACATAAGACTTGAGCCCCAGGAATGTTGCATATTGCACGCAGATGGTCACTCTCGTCTGGTGACGAAACCTCAACTACCAGGCTACCATCTCGCTGTGGGGTGATGCGAGGATCACGTTGACATACCTCAACTATCTTCCGATGTACTTCAAAAATATTAAGATCCATGATGGGCTTCAGTACTAGGTATTTACTATATGATACACTTTCATATTTACCAGGTAAGATTTCCTTAATGGATTGAGGAGGACTTTTCTCCTTACCTGGTTTGGGAGATTGGGAACCATTACAATTCCCATTCTTGCCCTTTGGAATCTAGTAAGGTTCCAGAGTGACAATATGTGATTGGCCAGGGGATTGCGAAAGTCGTCAGGGAGGGAGCAAGTTTTTTGTAAATTTGCAGAAATCATACAAATTATACATCTTCATTTCCTCAACCCCCCTCCACCCCTCATGGAGTCCAACGAGGGGAAGTTATAGTTGGGGTTCAAATTTTCCC
>NC_061831.1:32256630-32259130 GCF_019202785.1 Penaeus chinensis
GTTGAGGTGGCTGCTCTCTCGGTGGTGAGAAGACCTGGCAGCGGCATGATTAGTATGGGTGGCTACACTTACTACTGGTCGGGCTGCAGCGATGGCCACCATCTCCAGGGAGTAGCCATTGCCATCTCCAGCAGACTTTAACCCTCGGCAGTTGAGGTCACTCCAGTCGATGAGTGTATCATGGTATTGAGACTGAAGCTTTCCTTTGGCTTCATGTCTCTTATTGCTGTATACGCTCCTATGGATGTATATAAACTTGAGGTGAAAGAGATGTTTTATGCCAAACTTGCATCTGTGGCAGATAGTTGTCCTCGACGAGATATTCATATTGTTCTGGGCGACTTCAATGCGATCAAGCTGGCTATGAGATATCTGTCGGTCCTCATGGCTCAGGAGCTGATGCTGGCAGCGAGAATAGCTACCTTTTCCATGACTTTGCTAGGTCCCAGAAATTGAGGATTTCTGGCTCCTGGTATCAGCGTTCTGACCCGCATCGTTGGACTTGGTACAGCGATACGGGTAGTGTGGCCAAGGAGATCAACCACATCCTCGTTAGCACTCAGTGGAGGATCCTCCAGAACTGCAGGGTGTATCGAAGCGCCGAGTTCTGTGGAACTGATCATGGATTAGTTGTGGCTACTCTCCGGGTCCACTTAAGAACCCCCTGTTGCCCAAATGAACACCCTAGGGTGTTTCATTTGGACAGTTAAAGGGAGGACGAGTGTGCCCGGGGGTTTGCCGAGGCTATCTCTGGTCGTCTCACAGCAGTCGAGGGCCTTATGTGGGATACCTTCAAGCGTGAAATGCGTGGGCATTGGGCTGAGTATTTTGAGCAGTTGTATCAGGTTGATCCACTAACAGTTAACTTGGATGCGGGTAGAGTTGAGATTCCTCTGCCAGACCCACCCATCAGCGAGGATCCAGCCTCCCTGACTGAAGTCAGGGAGGCGATCTCCAAGCTGAAGAGTGGTAAAGCAGCAGGTGTTTGTGGCATCCCAGCTGAATTGTTAAGGGCTGGTGGATAACCTATGGCAAGGGGCTTGCATGCAGTCCTGTCTCCCATCTGGCAGACTGGTACCTTTCCCCCTGACCTGCTGAGGGGTGTGGTCATCCCTCTCTGGAAGGGGAAAGGGGATCGCTGGGACTGCAGCAATCACCAAGGCATTACACTATTCAGTATACCAGGCAAGTTACTCGCGCACATCTTACTGAGACGTATCAGAGACCACCTGTTGAGGCACCAAAGGCTGGAGCAATCTAGATTCACTCCTGGTAAGTCCACAAAAGACTGCATCCTGACGCTTCGAGTCCTTGTAGAGCGCCGTAGTGAGTTCGGACATCGACCTCAAGAAGGCATTTGATATGGTGCATCGCGAATCACTCTGGGAGATCCTGAGGCTAAAAGGAATTCCAACAAGGATAGTTGGACTAATAGCAAACCTGTATACAGGCACTGAAAGTGCTGTAAAGTGTGATGGGGGCCTGTCGAGCTTCTTCCCTGTCAGTTCAGGCGTGAGGCAAGGCTGTGTTCTTGCACCAACACTTTTCAACACTTGCAAGGATTTGATACTGGGTAGAGCTACTGTCCAAAGTCACTGTGTAGCAACTCTGGGCAATATCATGGTTACCGATCTTGATTTTGCTGATGATGTTGCCATTCTCTCTGAATCTCTGAAAACCCTTGTGGCGGCTCTTAATGCATTCAGCAATGAAGCAAAGCCCCTGGGACTAGAGGTCTCCTGGACCAAGACCAAGATCCAGGATTTTTGGGGCTTACTAGGAGACCCTGTGCAGTCGGTACGTGCTTGCGGTGAAAACATCGAAGTCACAGAGAGCTTTATATACCTCGGTAGTGCAGTTCACGACTCTGGGCTGTCAGACAAGGAAGCCAGTAGACGGATTGGCATGGCAGCAGGGGTCATGAAATCTCTCGACAAGAGTATTTGGAGATGCCGGTACCTGTGCAGAAGGACCAAGTTAAGTGTTTTCAACGCCCTGATACTGCCAGTTTTACTATATGGTAGTGTAACTTGTGCTCTGGAATCTCGTCTTGATGCCTTCTGTAACAGATCCTTGCACCGGATCATGAGGTACAGTTTTGTCTGACCAACTTGCACAATCTGTGATCGCCAACTCAGGCTAAATGGCCTCTTGGCTCGATTCCCGCGGGATGATCCTGCCCATCAGAAAGCAATTATAATAATAAGGATAAAAATAATGACAAGAATAAAAATAAGAATACTAACAACAATATTGATATGGTAATAATGATAATAATAATAATAATGATAAGATAATGGTAATATAGCAGTAATGATAACAATTATTATAATAATAATGATAACAATAACGAAGATAGTAATGATGATAATAAAGATAACTATGATAATAATAAAATACTGATAACAATATTGATATTGATAATAATGACAATAATAGTAATAATAATGATGATGGCAATAATGATAATAATAATAATAACAATAATAATAGAACTAAT
>NC_061831.1:32264130-32269130 GCF_019202785.1 Penaeus chinensis
GTTTTACAAAGGCCTGTCAAGGATCCTAAATGCTATTCTACCTCAACACAAAATAGTTCTACTTGGAGACATCATTGCCAGAGTTGGCAACACCATGTGGTCAGAAGTGGAATAATAGGAAAACATGGCCTGGGGAAAGTCAGTGCCAATGGGCTCCACCTTGTGAATCTTTGTGTCACCTACAACCTATTCATTACCCACTCCTATTTTCAGCTGAAGTCCAAATACAAAACCATATGGATGCACCCATGCCCGAGGTACTGGCATCTCATAGTCTATATCATAACTCGCAAAATCAGTCCTGCAAGACTTCAGAATAACAAGATGAATGCTGGATGGACCACAGACTGCTAAGATCCTCTGTGAGATGATATTTCACTGACATACTTCATAACTCACCAACAAACTCTACAGGTTTCTCTAAAAAGAAACATCAATACTGGTTAGACCAAAGCAACCAACAGACACATACTGACTTACTGAAGAAGAACAAAGCCCACCAAAGAGCCATAAATAACCCAAAATCCCTGTTAGCAACAGAGGACTTCCAGAAGTTAACCCAAAACCCAAACAACACTTAGAAGGCTACAAAATGACTGCTAGATAAGCAAGGCAGCTAAAACCCAACGGTATGCCGATAAAAAGGACCAATAACACTTTAACAGTTCCATAAAGTCTCGAAAATGTGCCAACCCATGATGAAATCTCAAAGTCATGCCAAAGCTTAAAGAATAACAAAGCACCAGCTCCTGATAGACTGCCAGGTGAACCCAATCATGATATGCAAACGAAAAGGCAGCAAATCCAAGTGTGAGAATTACAGAGGCATCTCACTTTTTTATATTGCTGGTAAAATCGTAGAACCAGTGATGCTTGAATACCTAATCAAATCTGTCCTCCCGCATGTGTTTGCAAAGATTGCAGCACTTCTGACATGGTATTTGTAGCCAGGCAAATACAGGAAAAATTCAGAGAACAACACAAAGATCTCTACCTCTGCTTCATCGACCTTGGCTTTGACACAGTCAGCAGGGACATGCTCATTTGAAGTTACAGTTCGTGTATAGCAAGGCTGTGTCCTGGCCCCTGCTATATTCAACATCTACATGGCTGCTAATACACGCCTTGCTAGACTAAATTTAAATAATGACCATAGGACTTATGTACCAATATCGCCTAGATGGAAGCATTTTCAATTTGGCTCGGCTCAAAAATCAACACTGACACAATACACACCCTACAATACTGACACCAACCCTCTTGCCATGCAACATCACTTCGATACAATCTGTACTGAATACTCAAAAGGTAGTCTGGCTGTCAACACAAACAAAACTGTAATCCTGCAACAACCAAGTATGCCACTAGAAGACGAAAAACTGCCCCATTTCCATGTAGAGGGAACCAGGTTACTGAATGTCACCTCAGAGAAATACCTTGGTAACATCCTCTCTCCTGACTGCAACCTAGAAAATATAATCCAGAACAGAATCCAACAAGCTTCAACTAGTTTTGGCAATCTCAAGAAAAGTATTCCAAACTCGAGATATGTCAACCCCAACCAAGGTAAAGATTCACAAAGCCATTATTTTATCCATTTTGTTGTATGGCTTTGAAACATGGACTATATACTTGCACCCTTTGAGGAGACTGGAAGCTTTCCATATAAACTCTTTACAATCCATCCTAGGTATTACGTGGAAAGATGGGATACCCCATACAACCATTCTCTCTAGGTCCCAAAGCACTAGCAATGAGGCTGTGCTAATAACAAAACTGCACTGGGTGTGATCAGAATGCCTGAGAACTGTCTACCACGGTGGTTTCTTTATGGAAAGCTGGGGGATGTGCAATAAGTGCACCAAAGAAAAGGTTTAAAGACAACTTAAAAAAACTCAGAGTTGTAACATTCCCCCAAAACTGATGGAAAACCTTGCTGCAGACTGCTGTCTTTGGTGTTCTTTTATCCATAGAGGTGTTAACTACTTTAAAGGGAAAAAACGACAGGACCATTAAAAAGCTCCTAAGGCATGCCAAGCAAAATAGAATTCCACCCGGTCCTGGCAACGGTATTACCTGCCAACCATGCGAAAAAAGATGTGCCTCTGACTTTGAACTCTGAGTGCATCAGAGAGCTCACTGGCCCAGAAATGGTTAAGACCACATGCAGTGAACGTCATCATCGTCTTCTACATACAGCCTTAACCTAACTTAAGGATAAAGATGAGTCCGATATGCGAAGTTGAACCTCGCCCGGGCTATGTCGACTAATGCCGACTCGCTAACGTGTGTCAGCTGGTGCTGACTCGGCTGAGCTTAGTCTTTACCTGCCGTGGTGCCCAGCCACAGCAGTAACCTCCAGGCAACAATTGCAACTTCTCACATGAGGGCAGGGCGCGAACCGCCGACACCTCTGATGAGAAGCCGACACGTTACCACTGTACTAGCCCAGAGGCTCTAACCTAAGGGTATGATCTCAATGCATCGTTGTCAGACATGTTGGTTATGCAAGCGTCGTAACATGGTTTAACTCCATACCGTTATCAATAAAGAATTTTGCATGGAATGATCCTAGAACTGCTAGGTCATCTGCCAATCTTCCAAAATCCTAAATATTTGTAAGTGGAAGCATAATCTAAAATCGATCCATACCTAAAAAATGCTAATTTTTTCGTTTACGAGGCTTCCACACATGCATCATTTATGTCTTATCATTATTACTGTCTAGCCTCCATTTCATATGCCAGCTATATATTATATCGCGAAGCAACTGAACTCCAAATTTGATTACTACTCATTGCAATTTCTATAGCTAAACCATTTAGAAAGATGTTGAACAAAGTTGGACTCAAAATATCTCCCTGTCTCACCCCTATGTTATTTGATGGCCCAGTATAATTTGCCTGTTATTCCAAAGTTCAAGGAATTAACAAAAAGGCAGAGCCTATCTACCCAGTCAAAAGCCTTTTGGAAATCAGTAAAACAGCAAAATGTTTCTTTCCCCTCCCTCATGCGCTTTTTCAAGACGGTTTTTAGGGTGAAAATAAGCTTAATGCTACGTCCTTTTCTAAAACCATTTTCCTCTTTCACTAGAATATAATTTATTTCAAGATACATTTTCAGTCTGTTATCTAAGACGGTTCAGTAAAGTTTCCTTGCACAGCAGAGCAGTGAAATCCCACGGTAATTCAATGGCACTCTCTGATCTCTGTCTGTTCCTTTAGGTATATGACTGACCGTTGCCTTCCCAGAAGTTGACGGGCAAATATCCAATTCAAAACATTTATCAAATAGACTATAAAGGAGTGCAGTGATATGCCATTGACAGTCTTAATATTATTGTGAAATTCACTGTCAAAATAGTCAATTCCACTCATAGTAGGAGTAGAGAATTAGTTTTTCAGAGTCACTTTTACTTTTTCTTGAATCTTGATTACATATTTTGGATCAGTTACGATGTCTCTGCTCTCGGTATATACCACCTTTGGGTTTTAGTTTTCTTTTTTCTTTTTTATTTCTTCCCAAAACTTATTTGGATTAGCAATGTTTAAATTGTCTATATTGACTTGCCATTTTATTCATCTTTTTTCTGAAACTGTTTATCAAATAAAGAGCGACTGTTTATGAAATTATTTGTTTTTTCTCACTATTTTCCATGAGTCATCCAGTTCCCAATTCCTTCAGGACTTCGTTTTTCTCCGGTATTTCACGATTTCATTAATGGGTAACTGAACAGGTTTCATAAAGATCCGTTACTTTATTAACGAATGAATCGTCTTGCAGGAGAAGCTTAACAGGTACCTCTCTACATCGATATTCCCTGGCAGCTTCTGTCTTTAAAGGGAAATCATTTGAAATAGCATTATTATGTTTCTTAGTGTTCAACGAGTTATGAGATTCAAACATGTCAACTTTTGCAAACACCTAAATGATCCTGATCCTACCAGATCCTCTTCCTCATGGAAATCGATAATCTTTGAAATATTCAGTGCCCGAGTAATTAGAGGTGAAGTAGTCAACGACTGAAGCCCTCCCTGTTGGCAACAAACATATTAGTCCAGTCATCTAGATGTGAATTCACCCTGCCGTTGACAACACATTCATCTGCATCGCTCAGGTATGATGTAAATTGTTTCATATGCGCGTTAGTCATCTTGTCACTGACTTTCCTCTCCCCTATCGGCGATGAACCAGTGGCTGTATCGTCAAGAGCTGATTCTAGAGGCAAAGTCGCCCACAGCGATGCAGAGATTGCGCGCACTAATGTAAGCGGTGCTGAACAAGTTACTGAAAAATCCATCTGGATCCTTGCCATAAGGGGAGGTTGCCGGGGAGATGAAGACTTGGTCAAAAATTAAGGACAAAATCCCTTCGTACTGTCTATCTGTTCTTAAAATGTCAGACAGGCAGATAGCGAGATAGAGTGAGAGATACGGACGAACAGATTGACAAGCAGACAAACAGATACAAACGTACAGACTAACAGCCATAAATCCCTTGTGAATTTATTTTAATGAGATAACGGTAACTGAAATTAGACCCTGAAGCCGAGGCCTGTTAACGTTCCGTCAGAAACGAGACTGAAGCGGAAAGTCTCATGAGTTGGTGATGCTGACCTTTTCGATGACTGTTTTATTTAGGTCTGGCCTCTTATCACAGACACTGATTCGGTGTCTTAAACAAGATGGAGTAAAGGAGAAAGACAGAGAGTGAGGCAGACACTTAGAAAGAAATTGAAAAACTGAGAGAGATTGGGTGGATTAACATGTAGAAACAGAGTAAATGAAGAATATGTATGTAGTGTATGTATTGTATGTCTCTGACGAAGAACATCCTGCAACCTAACGGATATAAGGAAACGGGGAAATGCTTCCGGTCCGGAGCGTGTTCACTGATAAGCTTATAATCCGGGAAAAAGCAATACAAGCACAATATCAACAGGCAAACCACGTTTCCTGCAAGACCAACAAAAGCAATGCACCGACATTCGTGCAACAATG
>NC_061831.1:32276630-32279130 GCF_019202785.1 Penaeus chinensis
CACAGCTTGCGATATGAAAACCCCGGGCGACCGCCGGCCATCGCCCTTCATGCTCTGGACGGCATTCCGAGTAACGCAACAAACCCGAATCCCGACTTTACTGTGCCATACATGCCCCGTGACATCCTCCTTATTTCATATTGATCTCCACACGAGCGAAATTTAACACCGGTCGTGATATGAAGATTCTTTCTCTCTCGCTATGCATGTGTGTGTATATATATATGTGAATATATATATGTATATATGTATATATATACATAGAGATAGATATATACCATATATATATATATGTGTGCGTGCGTGCGGGCGTGCGTGTGTGTGTGTGTTGTGTGTGTGTGTGTGTGTGTGTGTGTGTGTGTGTATTGTGTATGTATGTATATAAATATATATATGTATATATATTGTGTATGTATATATATATATATATATATATATATGTATGTGTGTGTGTGTGTGTGTGTGTATTTTTTTTCAACAGCCATTCAGCCCACTGCAGGGCATAGGCCTCTCTCATTTCAAAACTGAGAGGTTATTTGGCAGTGTCACCCTTGCCTGATTGGATGCCATTCCTAATCAACCGCGGTTCAGTGCGCTAACACTTGTACCACAGCGGCGACTTCCCCTACGACATCTGCGTTTGACTTATCAAAACGATATGTCGTTTTCTCGCCGTGAGCCAGCAGTCGGAGCGCAGGCATTTTTACGACCGCCGCGACGGTGAATTGAACTCGGGACCATCATATATATATCACATATATATATATATATATATATATATATATATATATATATATATGGGTGTGTGTGTGTGTGTGTGTGTGTGTGTGTGTGTGTATGTGTGTGTGTGTGTGTGTGTGTGTTTAATTGAGGACCAAAACGACAGAATTTAGCATTAACATTCAAAACAGATATTCACTTCTCAGCGACGAAGATCTCAACATTGACGAAATCAACAAACAGTTCAATGACATAATAAAGGAAGCTGCACTTGAAGTAGACGGTAAGAACATCAAACAAAGCTCCAGTTAGCTCTCATTATATATATTTATATATATATCATATATAAATATGAATGTGTATATATACATACAAATATATAAGTAAATAGATAGATAGATAGATAGATAGATATAGATATGCAAAAACGTAGGGTCATGAAAGCATCGTCAAATAGGGACAAAATAGAATTAGCTGAACTAATAAAGACTATAAACAAAAAGAAGAGAGAAGATGTACGGAAATTCAATACTCAAATAGTAAATGAAACAGTGATATCAGGTACCAGCATGAAAACAGCTAAGAGGAGACTAGGAATAGGGAGAAATCAAATATATGCAATAAAGAAACCAGACGGAGAGGTGACATATAATAAGAATGAAATCATAAGAATACTGGAAAACTATTATAGGGATCTATACAACGCAAATGAACAGCCACGGATAGAAACAGTAATTAGAGAAGTACCTAACATCACAACAGAAGAAAATAAGTGAGCACTTAAAGGCATGAAGAGAGGGAAAACACCAGGTGAAGACGGAATTAGTATAGACCTAATAACAGATGCAGGAAAAATTGCAACAGTGAAACTAGCCAATCTTTTTAACTAATGCCTTCTCACTGGAAAAATCCCGAAAGCCTGGAAAAAATGCAACAATTATTTTGATTCATAAAAAAGGGGACAGGAAGGATCTAAAAAACTACCGACCCATAAGTCTCCTATCAGTTACTTACAAACTGTTCACTAAAATCATCACAACTCGGATCTCTGATAGTCTGGATTCTAACCAGTCTAGAGAACAGGCATGCTTCCGCTGTGGATTCTCAACAACAGACCACATACACACGCTTACCCAAATAAGAGAAAAAATAAACGAACATGGGAAACCCCTGTGTATGGCACTCATCGATTACGAAAAAGGCATTTAACTCTGTACAAATACCAGCAGTACTAGAAGCTATTCAAAGGCAGGGAGTAGAGGAGGTATATTGTAAAATATTAAAAGATTTATATACGAAGATGGGACAGCAACCATCAAGCTCCATACAGAAACCGATAAAATCCCAATTAAGAAAGGTGTTAGACAGGGCGATACCATCTCACCAAAACTGTTTACAGCTTGCCTTGAAAGGGTATCAAAATTGGGGACGAATACCTAAACAATCTAAGATTTGCAGATGATATTATTCTCTTCAGTGAATCTGCAAATTAAATGCAGCAACTAACAAATGAAAGTCGTACTCGTACAGACAAACACGTCTAGCGAAGAGGAAATTAAGCGACGCATCAGTCTAGGCTGGAGCGCCTTCGGCAGACACAGTAGCATACTAAGAGGCTCCTTGCCATTATGTTTAAAAAGAAAAGTCAATAACCAATGCATCCTCCCAGTTATGACCTATGGATCAGAAACAGTGACTACAACCAAATTACTGAAGAGGAAACTAAGAAGAGGGATAGGGAGGTTGATGCTGGGAATTAGCTTAAGAGATCGGAAGAGGG
>NC_061832.1:45000-50000 GCF_019202785.1 Penaeus chinensis
GAAAATAGATCTCCGGGACGTCGAAAAGCGATAGAAATATGATCAAAATGAGACGAACGGACGGTCTGGGTTGCCTCGTGCGAATGTTTCAATCGGCGCAGAAGACCGGGAACATGTCTCGGTGGAGTGGACGAGAGAGAGGACAAAGAGAGGAGGAAGATGCTGCAGCCGGGGCGCATTATTGCCTTTCATTAGGATACTGCTTGAAAGCATTCTGGAATATGGATTGGGAGAATTAAGTGAGAAGAGCTGGGCAACTGACGGCGAGGTTTCGTATGAAGGAGAAGCGCCAAGGTCGTGTTCTCGCTCTCGCTCTCTCTCTCTCTCTTTCTTTCTCTCTCTCTCTCTCTCTCTCTCTCTCTCTCTCTCTTCTCTCTCTCTCTTCTTTCTCTCTCTCTCTCTCTCTCTCTCTCTCTCTCTCTCTCTCTCTCTCTCTCTCTCTCTCTCTCTCTCTCTCTCTCTCTCTCTCTCGTTCTCTCTCATAAGATGCTGATAAAGAATATGAGTCTTTTATAAATAAGTGTCCAAGTATCAGATATAGAAAAATGCTTCCAACACAATTGACAGGAATTTGCTGCAGCGGATGTTGAAAGGTGATTACCAAGGCGTTCCTTTCATAATCCTACGCGTTGTCATGGGTGAGTAGGAAGAGCTTAATACCAGAGTAAGAGGAAAGGAAATTGTCAGAGTAAAGTACCAGTTTTTCATCCTTTACTGTGGATGAATTAGTGTGTAAGGGACTCCGTGGTGGATGAAAAGACAGAGATTTAATGTTAGTCTCTTCAGATAATGCACAGTTGGTTGCAAGCAATGCAATAAAGATGCAGTTTCTATAGCCTTGAGAAGAACGAGGAAAGAATGTGACTTATACAACATTCAAGTATTTCGTTTCAGTCGCTTGGGAGAGAAAATCAGTGCAGAAAATCGACAGAAAGCAGATGTCTCAAACAGATTCGCATATTTTTTAAGAACTCATGATTCATTTCTGTGTGAAATATTCTTCAAACGTGTAACATATCTGGTTTCTCTTCGAAATGGTTATCAGCGCATATTTCATTTTGAAAAGAAGAAGATATACCAAGAAAAGCAGAGATATATATATATATCAATGTTGAAACCATCTTTACTTTTCGATATGAAATATGGACACTCGCCCCTCAAACAAGCTCGAAGGTGCTATTGTAATACAATTCCTAAAAGAGGTTTTACGGGGAGAACTGTATAAAGAATGATATATATAAATGAAGCCTTTGTTGGGATGATTTGGAAAAAAAACTCAATGAGATGGTGCGGAAAAAAAATGAGAAGATATTCGTCATAGTAATATTAATAATATATTATTATTATTATTATTATTATTATTATTATTATTATAATCATTATCATTATTATCATTATTATCATTATTATCATTATCATTATTATTATTATTATTATTGTTATTATTATTATCATTATCATTATCATTATCATTATCATTATCATTATCATTATCATTATCATTATCATTATCATTATCATTATCATCATCATTATCATTATCATTATCATTATTATTATTATTACTATTATCATTATCATTATTATTATCATCATTATTAGTATCATTACTAGTATCATTATTATTAATCAGCATGATTATTATTACTATTACTAATACTATTACTATTATTATAATTATTATTACGATTGCTGCTACTACTATTACTACTACAACTACAACTATTATAATTATCCTTATTATTCGAGGAGACTCACTGATAGGCCTAGGAATAGGAGGTGGATGGTGTAAAGAACAGTTTATATATATATATATATATATATATATATATATATATATATATATATATATATATATATATATATATATATATTTTTTTTTTTTTTTTTTTTTTTTTTTTTTTTATCACACTGGCAGAAATTCACCAAAAGAAAAATAGGTCTTTGAACAAAAGCTGATCAGTGAGGTACTTAACCGATTCGTTGATTCGTGAGGTACATTGGTTCATTGGATCATTGGTTAATCAATGTGGTACCTAATTAGTCGATTCGTTAATTCATAACGTATTTAATTCGTTGATTCGTTTATTCACGAATTATTTAATTCGCTGATTCGTTAATTAAGGAAGTATATAACTCGCTGATTCGTTAACTAATGAAGTATATAACTCGTTGATTCTTCGATTCGTGAGGCACGATAACCAAGAAATATAGATTGACTGCATTAGGCTCGTCAACGAAAGATACGCTGATGACATCGTCTTCTTTAAGGAAAGTCCAGAAAGCCGGCAACGTTTGATTTTAAGACGTAGCAGGCTGCAGTGCAAGGACATTTGAAATTGTTAGTGTCGTGTTGTTAGTGTTGAATGAACTTTAGGAACAGATAGATAGATAGATAAATAGATAGATAGATATACGAAAAGGCCAAGTGAGCATCTCAGAAAACTAATGAACTCCTCCTATTTACACTCAGAGGAAGTAATCAACCTAGAGAGTTTCGCCAAAATAACATATTGTTTAGTACTGAAAAACAAAATGGTAGGTAAGCGGTTATTCAGAACATTACAATAGAAAACGGCAATATACTCCCACTTAAGGGCCAACTAGCCCGATCAAGTTCCCTAAACAAAACCATTTAAAAAAAGACTTGAAGACTGAAATCAAGATGAAGAGCAGTGACATTCCAGAGAAAAAAAAATCCGATTTCCTTAGTCACATATTGAGGACTCGTATCTACGTAACTTCATAAACTTCAAAACAGCATTTTAGACAGCTTGGTCGCGAGAGCGAGAGGCAGGCTAGACAGAAAGTCGGAGGCGAGTTCAGAATCGTCTTTTGCTTACATATTTCTCAACGCTAAAGTGTATCCAATTATTGACGAAGGATTTATCTATTTCTCGTGTGTGTTAATATTAAGGTGATTCCCCGGTTCTCGAAGGTTCTAAGTTCACTTGACTTTTCCGTATATGTATATTTTACTTGGGGTTTATTTGGCATCAGGCATGCGACATTAAAAGAATTGAACCCGAATTGGAAATTGCGAAGACGCTAAAACTTTATGCAAAGAGGCGGGGGACTTGTCAAGAGATGCCTTATGATCTACGTAAATGTCTCTTAGATATCACTGGTGGCAGCATTAGTATTATCTTCATCATCATCTTCGTCATCATTATCATTATCTCATCATTCTCGTCATCTTTGTCATATTTTTTTTTTTTTTTTTTTTTTTTTTTTTACTCCATTAGTATCATCTCTAATCTATTATCCATTATTATCTCTCTCTATCCGTCCTTCTCTTCCTAACCCCCAGCCCCATCCTCCCTCTCCAATCCTCTCTTTCTCTTTATTCCTTCATTCTCTCTCTCTCACTCTCTCTCTCTCTCTCTCTCTCTCTCTCTATCTCTCTCTCTATCTCTCTCTCTCGCTCTCTTTCATTCCCTATCTCTCTCTTTCATTCCTCTCTCTCTCTTTCTTCTCTCTCTCACTCTCTCTCTCTCTCTCTCTCTCTCTCTCTCTCTCTCTCTCTCTCTCTCTCTCTCTCTCTCTCTCTCTCTCTCTCTCTCTCTCTCTCTTACCCTCTTCCTCCTCCCTGCATTATCAGTGTTTATGGTCAATTCCTTCGTTTTAAACGTTGGCGTCGATTCCCCTTTTTTCCGTTTCCTCTCCCCTACTTTATCTGTTTTGTGTTTATCTTCCTCCATTTGGCCTGTTCATTGCGGGTATTAAAGTTTTATTGCTTCGTCATTGTTGTTGTTGCTGTTTTCCCTTTCTCTTCTTTGATAAAATTTGTTGTTCTTGTTGTCATCATGTTTTTTATTATGTTGCTATTCGTTATAAAGGCCGTTGTTGTTATTATTATTGTCGCCATTATTATCATTATCATTATCATTGCTATTGACATTATCATGATTACATTTATTGTTATTATCATTATGTTATCATTGTTATTACTATTATTATCGTCATCATCATATCATTAATATTATCATTTGTATTATTATAATTATCAATATTATCATTATTATTATTGATATGATCATGATCATCACCATTATTATTAGTAGTAGTATCTTTAATATTATTATTGTTATTATTTTTTTTTATTATTATTGTTATTATTTTTATTGTTGCTAATACTATTATTATTGTTATTCTTATTATTATTATTATTATCATTATTATTATTATTATTATTATTGTTATTATAGTTATTATTATTATTATTATCATTATTATTGTTATTATAGTTATTATTAGTAGTAGTATCATTATTATTATTATCGTTATTATTATTATTACTATTATTATTATATTATCATCATTATTATTATTATCATTATTGTTATTATTATCATCACTATCATTATTATTATCTTTATTACTATTATTATTATTATTACCATTATTATTATTATCATCATTATTATTATTGCTATTATTATCTTGCTATTATTATCGTTTCTTATTATCATCCTTGCTATTGTTTTCATAATCATTATTATTAGCATTATAATCAATAACATTATCATTATCATTTTATTATCATTAACCCATTCGCCCCGGATTTATGTTCGGTCCTCTGTATCTTTTTTTTTTTTTTTTTTTTTTTTTTAATATTGTTACATACAGATGGCTCCACATGTGCTCAGCCGGCAAGGAGTCTATCAGTAGCCCGAGTGACCGATCCTGATTTCCCCATTCCTTGAATTGGCGGGGAAATGTGCTTTTCTTTTTTTAATACAGTTGACATCGATACTCTTAGCACTGTTATTGATGCTATGATTATTAAATTGATATTACCATTTAAGAAAATGAAAAAATGCAAAAGACCCTTTCCAAAAGTCGAGGAAAAGGGTAAACAGGGGAGATACGTAGAACTAATAACCGACTCCTTGGTGACTAAGCACTTGTAGAGCCATCTATGTGTAATTACAATAATTAAACTTGTATTACAGTAGACAAGGCATGTATTCTTGCAATACAGGGCGATTGGGTGAATA
>NC_061832.1:57500-60000 GCF_019202785.1 Penaeus chinensis
CCCCAAGACCTAAAATAACATGTCATGGTTGCGGTGAAGTCGGGCACATCAAACCACGTTGCCCTAAAAAACCCTTTTGCTTTCAAGCAACAATCTAGTTATACCGTCAACTTTTCTTTTGATGACAACTCGCCTCGCAAATTCTTAACTTCTGGCACTATCAATGGTTCTTGGGTCTCAACTATCCTCCGAGATTCTGGCTGTTCTTGCGTTGTTGTTGCTGAACAGTTACTCCCAGATGTTGATCTAACATCATGTCATTGGACTAGAGTTTCTGATTATCTAGGGCGTACAGACACTTTTCCTCTGGTCAAATGTTTCATTCGATGCCCATATTATGTTGGATGGGTTAAAGCTGTAAGGGCGCCAATTAAATTTTGCTCTGTATTAATTGGGAATATTCCAGGTGTAAGAGATCATAATAACCCTGATGCTATTACTGGTAAATCTATCAGTTCAGCTGTGTCTGACCATGTTGTGACTATACCGCGTACTGTATCTGTTGCAAAAACGACTAATGTTACTGATGAATATGTTCAAGCAGTTGAAACTAGATCAGATAAAATTAAGAGAGTCCATCCTTTAGTATTACCGAAGTTAGAACCTCTTAATATCACTCATTCTGAATTCGTCAAACTCCAGTCATCTTGTCCATCTTTGTCAGGTATCCGGTGCAAGGGTAATGCTGGGGAAACGGAAAATATGCGTGATGGCTCTTTGTACAAGTATGAGGTAATTAACAGTTTGATCTACCGTTCCTGTGTGAATTCCAGATTCCGTGAAAGGGTTGGTAAATCCTCTCTGGTTGTACCTGCGGACTGCCGGAAGATAATTCTCAGTCTGGCGCATGAAAGTCCACTTGCAGGCCATTTCTCGCACCGCAAAACAGAAATTAAGGTAAGGGAACAATTTTATTGGCCTGGAATGGGTGCTGATATCAAAGACTACTGCAGATCTTGTGAGAAATGCCAGAGAATGTCCAGTAAAGGTAAAATAAAGCCAGCCCCATTGCAGCCAATACCTATTGTGACTGAACCTTTTTCTCGCGTCGCGATTGACATTGTTGGACCATTAACTCCTGCATCTTCCCAAGGTCATAAATACATCTTAACGTTAATAGATTTTGCCACCGGGTTCCCTGATGCTCTCCCGTTAAAAGACATTGATTCGGTGTCTGTAGCTGAGGCTTTACTAGTGATTTTCTCTCGGGTAGGCATTCCTAGGGAGATACTCTCAGACAGAGGCACACAGTTTACTTCCAAATTAATGGGTGAACTCCACAAGTTACTCGGTATAAAGCCACTTTTCACAACTCCATACCACCCAAGTTGTAACGGTAGGATAGAAAGATTCCACAGTACACTGAAGGCTTCCTTGAGGAAGTTGTGTATAGAAAAACCAAAGGAGTGGCATCGGTATCTCATACCTACTCTTTTCGCTTTGAGGGAAATTCCGAGCGACCGTACAGCGTTTTCCCCCTTTTGAGCTGCTTTATGGTCGTACCGTGAGAGGGCCACTGTCAGTCCTGAGAGATTTATGGGAAAATCCTAATGTAAATGAGGACCAGCGTTCTACGTATCAGTATGTTATCGAATTAAAAGATAAATTGGCTGACTGCGCCAAAATTGCTGCTCAGAATGCCGACATCAGCTCATCCAGATATCGCTCATACTTCGATCTAAAGTCACAGAAGAGACATTTTAAGAAAGGTGATGAGGTCTTAGTTTTACTTCCTGATCGTACAAACAAATTATTGATGGCCTGAAGGGGTCCATTCCCTGTTCTTGAACAAAAGAACAAAGTAAATTACTTAATTGATGAGAAGGGCACTCTCAAGCTTTATCATATTAACCTACTTAAGAAATATTACCGTAGAAGCAATGTAAGTAGAACACATGCGTTAGATGAAGTAACTGATGTTGTAAATAATGCTCTTGAACCTTTCCAGACAGTCCATATGTGCTTAGTGGAAGATGATTCTGGGGGAATGGATGAACTACCTCTGACTACAGATGGTAAAGTAGATTCCGATAAAAGTTCGGACTTAAATTATCAAAATTTATCTCCAGATCTGAGTTCTCAGCAGAAAGCAGATATTCAAACTTTAATTGATTCTTGGACAGATATATTTTCTGATATACCAGGGTGCACTTCATTAATTAAGCATAATATTGAATTAACTTCTACTGAGATTATAAGAGCTAAAAGATACCCGATACCCGTCCATCTCCAGTCTCACTTCAGGGAAGAAGTAGATCAATTATATGAACAAGGCATTATAAGACTGTCCTCTTCACCCTATTGTTCTCCAGTAGTAATGGTTAAGAAAGCCGATGGGACATACCGCATGGCTATTGATTTTCGTGCAATTAATTCGATCACTGTATTTCACGCTGAACCATCCTGCACTGTGGAGGAAGAATTGTTTAAGTTTGCAGGAGCACAATTCTTTTCAGAAATAGACTTGACGAAAGCATATTATCAGATTCCACTTTCAGAG
>NC_061832.1:130000-135000 GCF_019202785.1 Penaeus chinensis
AGATAAGATTCATCTCCTGTACAATCATGACAATAGTATCCTACCAGTAAGTTACATTATAGTATCATAATATGAAATTACTTTTCAGTATTTGCTAGGCCTCTTTATGAAGACTATAGACATTATTCCAAACTCTGAACCAATGTGATAAGTTTTCCACTTATCATCATTCTGTACTAATCTTAGATCTTGTAAGTTATCTCAAGCTCATATATTTTTTCATTATCTCCAGGTTAACAAGATAACAGTGAAGATGAGGTCTGTCTCCAGTACCTAAAGACAGCCTTAGTGTGACAATTTAAACCTCTTTCTGACATCATCCAAGTTCTGAAGCTAACAGTGAGTATTTTTGAAGGCTGTTGGATTTGTTATGTATGTTATCATTTATGTTGATATTGTTGTTAGTACTGTTTTTATCATTATTGCTATTTTTATTATCATTATTGTTATTGTGATATATTTTCACATGTTGCCATTTTATAAAGCACTTTTTTTATGATATACATTCCTTCTGTTGAATGTTTCATGTCATTCCCCAACCAATCAGATGTTTACTTTATCGTTTTCATTTACTTCCATGTCTTAATTATGTAAATTTGCTTTATCATGCATGTTTATATAATTTTCTGGACAATCAGCAGAGAGAAAAATGGCCGATGAGGAGACAGACGGAGCTCACATCTTAGTGAACGCTCTTGTCGATCAAGGAGTAGAGTACATGTTTGGGGTAAGTAAGGACTGTGTCTCGTGTTTTCAGTTTGATTTAAAGCTTGCTTTGTGATTGAAATTCCTTTGTAAAATTAACCACTTGCCACTGGGGAAAATTCATTAAAAATGGGGGAAATGCTGTACTCATTATTTATATTTTTGTGAAATGTCTTTGCACATAGATGGCTCGGCTAGTTCTTAGCTACAAAGGAGTCAATTAGTAGACCTTGCAACCTTACTTAATTTCATCATTCTCTAAATTGGCAGTAAAATCATATTTTTAGCTAATACTACGAATATCGATGGAGTTGTTTTTATTATAGAAATTATAATTACTATAATGTTATAAACATTAGTAACAGCAAAATAAGATAATGTAAAATATTTTCATCAATCAAGCAAAAGGGTAAACGGGCGAGACAGCCAGTACTCTTAATTGGCTCATTGGTGACTTAGTACAAGTGTAGCCATCTATGTGTAAAAATAATTAATAAAGTAAACTCACAGTGGACATGGCTTGTACGTACATGCCATGCCCATCGGCATTGGGTTAAGTAACATGTTGCTTGATTATTAGAATGATGGTAATGATATGGTACTGATTTTCCCCGATATGCTATGTGAGTGTGTATGTGTGTGGTTCCAGAATTAGGAGACTAAAAAAAAAATAATGATAATTCAGTAAGTAAAAACATGAGTGAAGAGATGATGAAAGCTGCCATATTTATAACTATTGTGGGTTACAGATTGTTGGAATTCCTGTTGTCGAGGTGGCAGTGGCAGCACAGCAAGCGGGAATCAAGTATATTGGAATGCGCAACGAACAAGCAGCATGTTACGCAGCACAAGCTATTGGTGAGATTTCTTCCTTTCTTTTTATTTCATTGCTTTTTCTTTTTTTTCTGTATTTTTTTCAACTTTCTATTTGCTATTTTTTTTCTGAAATGTATTTTAATTATTGAATACTCAAATTAATGTTTCTAGAGACTTTGGAAAGGAACTTTTTTAGAGATTGCTACACTTACCTTCCTGAGACATGAATATTATTGAGTACCAGAAACTTTTGACAGATTTTCAAAAAGCTTATGATATCAAGCCAGCTATTCATAGGCAACACTATCATTGATTTTTTTTAAACCAATAATCCCTGTATGATGTTTCAGCAACTTTCTGTAGATAATATTTACATTAAATGATTTATCATTCTTGGATGTCTAAATCATTCTTCTTTGTATAGTGATGTCTATTTTGGCCCCAGCATGGGTAACTAATACAAACCATTCTATCATTAACTTTTATGACTTGTCCCACTGTCTGTCAAACTTTTTATCAGCATTTATATCTAATACATACACTTAACTTCTCATTTCTGTAGAAAGATCTAGAGGAATTTACAGATGTTAGCATAATGATTTTATAGCAAATACTTGATTTTACATTTTTTGTAGAAAGGTATGAAGGAGAGTTAATGACTCCTCAATCCAACAGTAACCATGTTTCAGTATTTCATCTTTATGAATACCACATAATTTGGATTTAAAAAGATGTAATAACTAAAATTCAGTTTATTCTCTTTGAAATTATTCATTTTTACTCTTACCAATTCATCATTTGTCACAGGGTACTCTTTTTCACTTCCCTCTGTCGCCCTCAGGATACCTAACTGGCCGTCCAGGAGTGTGTCTTGTGGTCTCAGGCCCTGGCCTTCTGCATGCCATAGGGGGGATGGCCAATGCCCAGAGTAATGCCTGGCCGGTGCTGGTTGTTGGTGGTTCTAGCGACCAGGACCAAGAAGGCTGCGGTGCCTTCCAGGAGTGTCCACAGGTCAGGCTTTGTGATTTTGTTCTTTTGGGTGGCATTGTGCCTGTGTACTTTTTTGCATAGAATTGTTTAGTGCATATGACCACAAAATGCAGCAGTTCCTTAGTCTTTTAGCTTAGCTTGGAGACAAGAAGAGATCTGTATTTAAAAAGCACACAAAATTATTTGGTTAAAACCTGCCACTAGACTGAGATTATGTTATTTGGCTTGGCTTCATCAAAGTATTGTAATTTGACATTTTCATTTTATTTTACTATGTTTTATTTTTGTTTGTTTGTTCTCTAGACATGAAGAAGGACTTAGTAAGGTACTGGGACATGCACTGGCCACTGTGGTTTTGTTTTATATATATATATATATATATATATATATATATATATATATATATATATATATATATATATATATATATATATATATATAATGTATATATATATATATATATATATATGTATATATATATATATATATATATATATATATATATATATATATATATATATATATATATATATAGCTTCATAAGTGTTCAGTCACCAGGTATTAATTAGTAATCTTTCCTGATCTCTCATGATTACTCCATTCCTTGATATTTTTTTGGGGGGGAGATATTTCTGATAATATTATTATTGTTAATAACATCATTATTATTATTTTCATATGGAAGATGGTGATTATTATGGTGAGGGTTTACTGGCACATTTAAGACATCGTTTTGAAGAAGAGTAATTTTGCTTTTGATGGTTGTACAGAAAGATGTAATACTATTGATTATTTATTATACAAAGTACAGTACACATAAACAAATAACCATACAAAAAAAATAATACCTAGAAGAAAATATATATCAGGGCTATAACGTTCATAAATTCACTCATCGATGCTGTCACTGTTTATTCATCACCATTCACTGTTCACTTTTCACTACATTTAACATTTTCAGTTTTCATTTTATCAAGTACCTCACACTTCACATAAAATCCTGTTTCTTCTTCATACTATTCTGGTAGTACAGAAGAATATTTTCCCCACAGTTCTAAATGAACATAAAACAATGTAGAAATGTAAATTATATTCTAACAACCTAATTTGGATTTATGCAATATGCAAATGAACAAAGCTATAAATTACTATTTATAAGACATAACTTTGCTGAAAAGATCTTTAACCTTGCTTAAGCCTGCCACGATAGCTACCCATACAGCTACACCACAAACAATGGTGACATCACACCCACGAACAGTCTCGTGGTGATGGTGTTTTTTGCTATATATGTTTTGAAAGGGGTATTGCATCACCCGTTCATAATGAACCACATTATATAGAGTGATATATCAGGAACTTTAAAAGATATGGACACACCACATTTTAATCTCCAGATGTACATGAAATATATTTTTAACAGTAACTTGCTGCCTTTGACAGTATTATCTAAATATTCTCACATTTTTGAAGGTGGAAGCATGCCGTCTGTACTGTAAATACTCCGCCCGCCCCCCGAGGCTCGACGCAATCCCTTACCATGTAGCAAAGGCCATCAAATCCACTACTTATGGACGTCCAGGAGCTGCGTATTTGGACTTCCCCGGAAATCTGTTGAATGAGAAGACAAGTGAGAGCTCAATCCAGCCATTTCCAAGGTGCGGGTGTGTGCTTGCTTACAAGCTTGTGAATTAATATGTTTTGGTTTTGAGTTTGGTGGTTTACTGGTTTTTTTCTGGGTGTATGTTTCTTCTTCTTCAACACTGAATAGTGTACCAGTTAATACAAGCTTTATCATATTGTTATATTTATTGTTCTATAGAACTAAGTCCATACAACTCAGGAATGTATAATGTGATGCAATAGAAGAATGTAGAATACATATGTAAGTAAAAAAGATTGTATTATTTTTATGGTGAGGAAATTTTTTCATGTTTTCAACTTTTGCATCTTTACAGTTTTTGTCAACGTTAAAGACCCACAGGACCTCTGTTGACGTCATCACAATATTACTCAAAACCAAAACATCTCTATTGACAGGAACCCTGCACCACCAGTGTCACTGGCATGCCCAGAGAAAGTTTCAGAGGCAGTGGCACTCTTGGCAGGTGCCAAGAGGCCACTGATTGTTGTGGGAAAGGGAGCGGCCTATGCACGTGCCGAGGACCAAGTCAGAGCTCTGATTGAGAAGACAGGACTGCCTTTCCTGCCCACACCTATGGGTGAGGATTGGTTAGGGAGGGTGCGGTATTCATAGCTATAGATTTTGATGGAAACTTGAATGAAAAAGCCCATAACTCATCCAAAAATTCATGCTTTGGAATCAACATATAACTAAGCTTTTATTTTATCCAGTATTCATTAGAGCCAAATATGGCTACAGTCCAGCTGAGTTTTTAAGAGTTATTTTTTTTTTTTTTTTTTTTTTCCAAAGTCCCAAGAATTATATGAATGTGTGTGTGTGTGTGTGTGTTTGCATATATATTTTT
>NC_061832.1:137500-142500 GCF_019202785.1 Penaeus chinensis
TCTGGGCTTTGCCATCGCCGCAGCCCTCTATGCCAGAGACCACGCCCCAGGTCAGAGGGTTGTCTGTGTCGAGGGAGACTCAGCTTTTGGATTCAGCGGCATGGAGTTGGAGACCATTTATAGATACAACCTCCCTATCGTTGTCATTATTGTCAATAATAATGGTGAGTGTTGTTGAAAGTTTGGGGGAAATGCTTTGTAGAATGGGTTTGCTTTGTTGAGGTCTAGTTTTTGTGTGTGATGTGCAATATTTACCATTATTTATGCATTTGGATGCTTCATTTTTGAGTTTTTGAATGTAGTGCTATCGTATTTTAAGAAGGTTCAGATGGAAATTATGCAATATCATGATGTTTTTACTTATGACCAAAGATAAAAGACTCACCCCAATCTTACACTCTTCCCACAAAGGGATCTATGGAGGCCTAGACAAGGAACTCTTCCAGGACATCCGCGATGGAATGGATGTCACCATCGCAACGCCACCTACCTCACTGCTGCCAAGTGCACGTTATGAACGCATGGCCTCAATCTTTAATGAATCAGGACACCTCTGCACCACTATCCCAGAGCTGGAGTCTGCTGTCAAGCTGTCTCTTGCTGAGACCCAAAAACCATCACTGATTAATGTGCTGATCAACCCCATGGCACAGCGAAAGGCTCAGGATTTCGACTGGCTTACTCGGTCAAAGATATGAGCAAAAAGGCATTTTTCAAACTTTTTTAATAGTGCAACTTCATCAGAATTAGGAACAATAATGTGATGTGAATCACATATTTTACATTCTAGAGTTATTCATTCTCATTCATACTTATCCTCAAAAAAAGGGAAAGAATGAATAACTGAAATTACAGTATTAGGCTACATGTAATATCAAAATGGTAATCATCATCAGAGTTACATGGAAAATATAAGTTACATACCTTGCATTATAGCATTATTAATTTTCATACATAGTCATCAATGATTATTTTTCCTTTCTTCTTCTAAGGACAAAGAGATTCTATTGATAATGTAAAATGTGCTTCAGAACCAGTGTATTAGCTGTAGTATAAGAAGTTTCTATATATGATTGTATAGTTTTGTGAATTATTATTTTCAGATTTTATTGTTGATATTAAAAATAAACTGAAGATATAATCTTTCATTTTCCTTGAAATTTACCTTATCAAGTTTTTGAAAATTAACTAATTGATTTATGAATTATATTTGGACCCCTCCCCTCCCTTCAAAGAATAGATATATATAATGTATTGAAGTC
This sequence comes from Penaeus chinensis, assembly GCF_019202785.1. Lineage (NCBI taxonomy): Eukaryota > Metazoa > Arthropoda > Malacostraca > Decapoda > Penaeidae > Penaeus > Penaeus chinensis. The sequence goes on from NC_061832.1 coordinate 138,763, forward strand.
AATATATTTTTGTTTAATTGAAAGAAAATCAGATTTCATATAAGTACAGATGCGATGACCAACTTCGTGCATACTGAGGAAAAAGAAAGAAAGAAAATCACGAAGCTGATGGAAAAGTATCTGCAACATGCACTTGAAGTCTGGATAGGTTGGGGACTTGGTCAGAGTGATTTCCTTTTTTTTCAATTTTATATCAGTGGTTCTTAACCTGTAGAAGTTAAGTAGTAGAAGTAGTAAGTAATAGTTTCTAGGGATAGGGGTGGCAGGTACAAGGCCAAGGGAAAAAGTATTAATTTCTTTAATCATATTTGTTATTCTCTCAACAAGAGTATGGGTGAACACTTACAAGATATGAAAAAGTAAAGCAAAAGTATCACCTCTACTAAATCTAGTTTTCTACAGTCTACGTAGTTTTACAATATTTTGGTCTCATTTGACCCTTTCCTTATCCCTCGAATCCAGGAGGGGGGGGGGGGAGGTGACTCATCCTGTAGAGCTGTATACTTCCTTTTGATGAACTCCATTCTCTCCCTGTCTGCTGCTATACCCCTGTTAGTCACTCCTCTTTCACATTTTTTTCAGTTGAGCCTGTTTTATGTCTTACCTCAGGCGTTTTATTTCCCTAGGGATTGTAAGAAGCCATAAGTTTATTGTATTGTGAGCAAGCATGTGGTTCTCTGTTTTTTCTTGGTAAGTTTTGAATTCCGTTTATATTTCAACTTTAAAATCTGTGAGGGAATTTTATCCACACATGCGAGGGGAGCTTATCGAGAAAGAATCAAGGTACAGCCCATTGCGCGTTATCATTTACACGGCATATGAGTTAATGCATCCATAACATAAAGCTTGTTATGGATGAAAGTTTAAGCCAGTGGTTCCCAACTTGGGGGCTACGGCCTCTATCAGGGCCATGAAATACTTTCTAGGGGGCCATGGAGCAATACGAAAACTTCCCATGAAACAGGATTTTGTCTCACCTACAGTATCTATATAGAGTTATCTCTCACATATCAATAAATACGAATCTTACACACACACACACTTACACACACAAATATATATATATATATATATATATATATATATATATATATATATGTATATATATGGTATAAAAACCCACACTGTAAAACTAAATTTAATTGAAAAAGAGACTACAGTTTCGGAATCCACCTGGATTCCATCTTCAGGTCTGAGGAGGCAAGGAAGAGGAGGGGGTATAAGACAGAGAGAGGAAAGGCAACGGGTTTTTATACCATAGTATCAACACGGTAGTGTGTTTTCTCCTTTTCATATATATATATATATATATATATATATATATATATATGTATGTATGTATGTATGTATGTATATATGTATATATGTATATATATATATTTTTTTTTCTTTTCTTTTTTGATCATTGGGGAGCTAACGCCGGCGGGAGCGCTTAGCCGCATCCACCCTTCGCTTCCACCTTTTCGATCTCTTGCTCTTCACGACTGCCCAAGCCACGACTTCCTCGGTCGCTCTACATGCCTCCTCCACCCAGGGTTGTCTCGAACAGAGACAACCTGGCGGGCAGGAACATCCTGCGGGAAATGAGCCAGGTGGCCGTATAGCCTGAGTTGGCGATCGCGGATTGTGCAAGTAACAGGTCCTGTACCAATCTCACGGTACAACCATTGGTTGGACACATGGTCCCACCAACTGTACCCCATGATTCGGCGCAAGGATCTGTTACAAAAGGCATCAAGACGAGATTCCAAGGCACGAGATAGCGTCCAGATTTCACAACCGTATATTAAAACTGGCAGTATCAGGGCCTTGCAGACACGTAGCTTGGTTCTGCACAGGTACCGGCATCTCCAAATACTCTTGTCGAGAGATTTCATGACCCCTGCTGCCAGGCCAATCCGTCTACTGACTTCCTGGTCTGACAACCCGGAGTCATGAACTGCACTGCCGAGGTATATAAAGCTCTCTGTGACCTCGATGTTCTCATTGCAAGCACATACTGATTGAACAGGATCTCCTGGCAGGCCCCCAAAATCCTGGATCTTGGTCCAGGAGACCTCTAGCCCCAGGGGCTTCGCTTCATTGCTAAATGCATCAAGATCCGCCACTAGGGTTTCCAGAGATTCAGATAGAATGGCAACATCATCAGCAAAATCAAGGTCTGTAACCTTGATATTGCCCAGAGTTGCTCCACAGTGACTTCGGACAGTAGCTCTACCCAGTATCCAATCCATGCAAGTGTTGAAAAGTGTTGGTGTAAGAACACAACCTTGCCTCACGCCTGAACTAACAGGGAAGAAGCTGGGCAGGCCCCCACCACACTTCACAGCACTTCCAGTGCCTGTATACAGGTTTGTTATTAATCCAACAATCCTTGCGATGCACCGTGTCAAGCGCCTTCTTGTGGTCGATGTAGGCTGCGAGCAGCCCACGTCTGAACTCACGACGGCACTCTACAATGGCTCGAAGCGCCAGGATACGGTCTAATGTGGACTTACCAGGAGTGAATCCAGATTGCTCCGGCCTCTGGTGCCTCAGCAGGTGGTCTCTGATACGTCTCAGTAGGATGTATGCGAGTACCTTGCCTGGTATACTGAGTAGTGTAATGCCTCGGTGATGGCTGCAGTCCCAGCGATCCCCTTTCCCCTTCCAGAGAGGGATGATCCCTCAGCAGGTCAGGGGGAATGGTACCAGTCTGCCAGATGGCAGACAGGATAGCATGCAAGCCCCTTGTTATAGGTTCTCCACCAGCCTTTAACAGTTCAGCTGGGATGCCGTAAACACCTGCTGCTTTACCACTCTTCAGCTTGGAGATTGCCCCTCTGACTTTTTTTTTGTCCTATAGCTATTGGCACCATTACACAATCCATAACTAGTTATAACTGAATCTTAAAAGATAACATACACTGAACATGAAGATTCTCGTCTTCTGGTCGAGGACCACAGAACAGAAAAGGTTGGGAACCAAAACTTTTGACAAACGCATTTCGGGGCCTTGGTCTGAGAACGCCTCTGACCAGTCATACCTTCATATAACAATTTCAGTCAAAATTTACAGTAAAAGGTTATAAAGAAAAGAACGTAACAAAATCTTGACGTGTTTATTAAATTCATAATGCAACTAAATTCCATATATTATATATTTTTTCTTTATTTTTTTGTTCTCTCTTTAAATCGTCATTCCATTAAAGTAATAAAGATATATCATATGTAATTCACTCAAATATAAGCCACCCTTCAAATAAGGTAATATCTATATGTAATATGTAATAAGAGATTGAAAATTTACCTCAAAATCTTAAGTGTTTTGTCTTGTTTACTTACTAATCTCATTCTCCGGTACATAAACAAGAATGTTATAATGGATTTATAATTAATTTACAGTACATAACCTTAAAATCCAAACTACGATATTTGTCAACAAAAAAAAAATTCCTTTGACCACGTTGGTCATGTCTCAAAAATCAAAATCTTACATGTACTCCGATCTTAATCCTGATAATATATAATAAAGCGAAGTAAATCTAATGATTACCAATATAAAATTGTATTAAGTTTATTTTCTCAGTTTTCATTTCATTATAATCTACTGTACGATCTACAAGGAATAAGTACCGTGCATTTTTCAATATATAAAAGTCTTTCTTATATTTCATGGGACAAAAAATGTAAATGCTCATTCAGGTAAATATGGCTTATATTTGAGTAACAGAACTGTATACAACATTTTAAAGTACA
>NC_061832.1:147500-160000 GCF_019202785.1 Penaeus chinensis
ACAGCTGCGAGGGAGAGAAGAGGGAGGGAGTTGAATCGGGGAGAGGGAAAGGGGGGAGTTGAAAACGGGAGAGGGAAAAGAGAGGGTTCAGATAAAAGGGAGAGTGAAAAGAGAGGGTTAGATAAAAGGGAGATAAAGAGTAGAGAGTTCAGAGAAATGGGAGAGAGTGGGAGATGGAGAGGGAAAAGAAAGAGTGAGAGATGAAGAGAGAAAAGAAAGAGTGAGAGATGGAGAGAGAAAAGAGAGAGTGAAAGATGGAGAGAGAAAAGAAAGAGTGAGAGATGAAGAGAGAAAAGAAAGAGTGAGAGATGGAGAGAGAAAACAGATGTCGGGGAGAGAGAAAGGGGAGAGTTGAAAAAGGGAGAGATAAAAGAGAGGGTTCAGATAAAGGGGAGATAAAGAGTAGAGAGTTCAGGGAATGGGAGAGAGTGGGAGATGGAGAGAGAAAAGAGAGAGTGAGAGATGGAGAGAGCAAAGAGAGAGTGAGAGATGGAGAGAGAAAAGAGAGAGTGAGAGATGGAGAGAGAAAAGAGAGTGAGAGATGGAGAGAGAAAAGAGAGTGAGAGATGAAGAGAGAAAAGAGAGAGTGCGAGATGGAGAGAGAAAAGAGAGAGTGAGAGATGGAGAGAGCAAAGAGAGAGTGAGAGATGGAGAGAGAAAAGAGAGAGTGAGAGATGGAGAGAGAAAAGAGAGTGAGAGATGGAGAGAGAAAAGAGAGTGAGAGATGAAGAGAGAAAAGAGAGAGTGCGAGATGGAGAGAGAAAAGAGAGAGTGAGAGATGGAGAGAGAAAAGAGAGTGAGAGATGAAGAGAGAAAAGAGAGAGTGAGAGATGGAGAGAGAAAAGAGAGTGAGAGATGGAGAGAGAAAAGAGAGTGAGAGATGAAGAGAGAAAAGAGAGAGTGAGAGATGGAGAGAGAAAAGAGAGTGAGAGATGAAGAGAGAAAAGAGAAAGTGAGAGATGGAGAGAGAAAAGAGAGTGAGAGATGGAGAGAGAAAAGAGAGTGAGAGATGAAGAGAGAAAAGAGAGTGAGAGATGAAGAGAGAAAAGAGAGAGTGCGAGATGGAGAGAGAAAAGAGAGAGTGAGAGATGGAGAGAGAAAAGAGAGTGAGAGATGAAGAGAGAAAAGAGAGAGTGAGAGATGGAGAGAGAAAAGAGAGTGAGAGATGAAGAGAGAAAAGAGAGTGAGAGATGAAGAGAGAAAAGAGAGAGTGCGAGATGGAGAGAGAAAAGAGAGAGTGAGAGATGGAGAGAGAAAAGAGAGTGAGAGATGAAGAGAGAAAAGAGAGAGTGAGAGATGGAGAGAGAAAAGAGAGTGAGAGATGAAGAGAGAAAAGAGAGAGTGAGAGATGGAGAGAGAAAAGAGAGTGAGAGATGAAGAGAGAAAAGAGAGAGTGAGAGATGGAGAGAGAAAAGAGAGTGAGAGATGAAGAGAGAAAAGAGAAAGTGAGAGATGGAGAGAGAAAAGAGAGTGAGAGATGAAGAGAGAAAAGAGAGAGTGAGAGATGGAGAGAGAAAAGAGAGTGCGAGATGGAGAGAGAAAAGAGAGTGAGAGATGAAGAGAGAAAAGAGAGTGAGAGATGAAGAGAGAAAAGAGAGTGAGAGATGAAGAGAGAAAAGAGAGAGTGAGAGATGTAGAGAGAAAAGAGAGTGAGAGATGAAGAGAGAAAAGAGAGAGTGAGAGATGGAGAGAGAAAAGAGAGAGTGCGAGATGGAGAGAGAAAAGAGAGTGAGAGATGAAGAGAGAAAAGAGAGTGTCTAGGAGGAATGGGGGAGAGTTGAAACAGGGAGAGAGAAAAGAGAGGATTCAGAAAAAAGGGAGATTAATCATAGAGAGTTCAGAGAAATGGGAGAGAGTGGGAGATGGAGAGAGAAAAGGAGAGTGAGTGCTGGAGAGAGAAAAGAGAGAGTCTGGGAAAGATATGGAACAGGAATGAGGAAGAGAGAAAAGAGAGTCTGGGAAAGATATGGAACAGGAATGAGGGAGAGAGAAAAGAGAGTCTGGGAAAGATATGGAACAGGAATGGGGGGAATAGAAAAGGGAAGAGGGAAAATAAGGGGTTGAGAGAAATAAGAGGGATTTGAGAGATAGAATGAGAAAAGGAAAGAGTAAAGAGAAATGGGAGAAAATTGAGAAATGGAAAGAGAAAGGAAAAGAGTTGAGAGATGGACGGAGAAATGGGGGGGGGGGGGGACGAAAGAGCTAAGCGGTCGAGGTAGATAGATAGACCGATAGACAGGGAGAGTTAAATAGATAGATAAGTAATTGCCTGATAAATAGATAATAAAATGGATAGAGGAAGAAAAGAGGAGAGGAGGCGACTAATCATAATATCACAACATACCCGGAAATTGAAATTCAAAGATCTAAATGATAATGATGATGACAGTCATAATAACGATAATGATGATAATAATAATAAGAATAAGAATTAGAATAAGAACTATAATAATGATAATAATAATAACAATGATAACAATAGTCTTAACAATATAAACAACAATAATATTAACAGTAAAAATAACCATAATATTATTGAATGTACTATTACACAATAATATTAACTTACCAATACAAAAAAAAAATGCATTGCCAAGTTATAATTAATGATTTCCAGATCGTAACAAATACCCGAAAAGAAAGAAAGAAAATGAATTCACAGAACTTCACAATCTACTCTCGCAACTAACATTAGAGTTCTTTGAATCGCACTTTCGCTCATATTCAGAGATACACCGGACACCTTAAACGGAGAGCCGTCAGCCAATCACAGTCGGGCTGTCTCGACGGTGATTGGCTACCGGGCACGTGATCGACGGTGATTGGCTACCAGGTACGAGATCGACGGTGATTGGCTACCGGGCACGAGATCGACGGTGATTGGCTACCGGGCACGAGATCGACGGTGATTGGCTAACGGGCACGAGATCGACGATGATTGGCTAACGGGTGTGAGATGCCGGTCCAGCTTACCATTTGAGGTACCCCGAATGTCTTTGAATATGAGCGAAATTTAAACACCACCATCTTACCTGCATGATCCTATCGACGTTGGGCATATCGTCGAACATTATCTTGAGTGCAGAACCAGCGAAATATCCACGGAGCATCTTGCCCGCTACCAGCACGAGGGTGGTGTACATGCCCACGATTCTGCAAGATGTGAAGGGAGAAAGAAAAGGATGCACTAAAGAAGAAATTTCCAAAAGAACGACAATCCAAATAAACTTACAATACTTACAAAAAAAAAAACCACGATAATCCAAAAATAGAACATTCCACCTTCTACTTATATTTACTAAACATAATCGTATTCCGTATGCTAGAATCAGTCCTAATTTCTTCTCACGGAATAATTACCAAAAAGGAAAAAAAAAAAATCAACGAAATAGAAAAAAAACCACGAAAACACGAAAATCAAAACAAAAGAGAAAAAAAAAACAAGTGCGAGGCGAGATGCGCAACGCTCACCCGCCTCCGGAGATGAAGCTCAGCCCTTCCGGAAAAGCTTTGTCATTGAACGTGTAGATGGTGAGGAAGCGGCATTCACTCCCCCTCGGCAGCCAGGTGAAGTGTTTGCACTCCTCCTCCACTTCCCACCATTCTTGGGTCGAGGAGAGGTTCCCAAAGCCGTCGGACTGGAGGGTGAGGCGCAGGTCGACGAAACCCTTTTTCTTGTCTGTTCCGGGGGCGGTGGGGAGGAAAGATATAAAAGATTGGAATAATAATGGTAATGATGATGATGATAATGATAGTAACAATAATAATGATAATAAATATAATGGTAATGATAATAATGATAACAATAATAATAATAATAATAATAATAATAATAATAATAATGATAATAATAATATTAATAATGATAATAATAATAACAATAATAATAATTGCCATTACTATTGTTGTTGTTATTATTATTATTATTATTATTATTATTATTATTTAGGAAGAGGGGAATTACTTTTCAGTAATTCTCTCTCTCTCTCACTCTCACTCTCACTCTCACTCTCACTCTCACTCTCACTCTCTTCTCTTCTCTCTCTTCTCTTTTCTCTTTCTCTCTCTCTCTCTCTCTCTCTCTCTCTCTCTCTCTCTCTCTCTCTCTCTCTTCCCCTGTAGCCCTCATTCCCCATACCCCTCTTCCCCCATACTCCCCTCTTCCCCCATACCACCCCCCCTTCCACCCAACCCTCCCCCCCTTCCACCCAACCCCTCCCCCCCTTCCACGCAACCCCCCCTTCCCTCACCTTCCAGCTGCGGCACGTAGAGAGCCTGCCCCTTGTTGGTCACCTTCAGGAACTTCGGGAGGAGGTTCTCGATCAGCACGGGGTTCGAGTCGAGTTCGCCCTCCAGGATTCGAACCAGTTTGTCTCGGACGGGGTTTCGCTCGCTCCCTGCAAGAAGGTTCAGAAGGTTTTGCGTTGTTTTTGTTTTTGGAAGACACGTTTCTAAAAGAATAAAGAAAGAAAGGAGAGGGAAAAGAAAAGAAGTAAAGAAAGACGGAAGATAAGATGAGAAAAGGAAAAAAAAATAGTTGTGTAATTAGTCTATAGGATATCTTTTAAATGTATATATCTTATGTCTCAATATAGGATGTATTTTATTCTGAAAAATAAGTAGATACAGTGAGATATTTATCGAAAGTATTTTATTAATTTATATGTAATTTTTTCACTTTTTACATCAAGATAGATTATCTTTACAACGGCAACGTAATGATATATATATATATATAAAACACTACAAAAAACGAAAACTGCAAATAAAAACACAGCAACGATAACAAAAAATCACCAACAACAACCCCCTCCCCCACCATTCCCCTTCCAACCCCCACCCCCCCACGCCCCACCAACCTTCGAACGCCTTGAGCTGAATCTCCGTCTCGTCCTTGCATTCGGACGCCACATCCGGGGACTTGGACGGCCGCTTGACGCTCCAGCGCATCTTCAGTCGGATCGGGTGGTGGCTCTGCAGGTCGCTGATCAGACGCCGCTGCGGGGGAGGGAGAGGGATTAGATGGTGGAGGGAGGGAGGGAAGGAGGGATGGAGGGAGGTGATCAGACGCCGCTGCGGGGGAGGGAGAGGGATTAGATGGTGGGGGGGGAGGGGGAGGGAGGGAGAGGAGATTAGATGGTGGAGGGAGGGAGGGAGGGAGGGCGCTGATCAGACGCCGCTGCGGGGGAGGGAGAGGGGATTAGATGGTGGGGGGAGGGAGGGAGGGAGGGAGGGAGGGAGGGGGGGAGGGAGAGAGGGAGGGCGCTCATCAGATGCCGCTGGGAGAGAGAGGGAGGGAAGGGAAAGGTGGGAAGGAGGGATAGGGGAGGGAAGGAGGGAGGTGATCAGACGCCGCTGGGGGGAGAGGGAGAGGGATTAGATGGTGGAGGGAGGGAGGGAGGGAGGGAGGGAGGGAGGGAGGGAGAGGAGATTAGATGGTGGAGGGAGGGAGGGAGGGAGGGCGCTCATCAGATGCCTCGGGGGGGGGGGGGGGTAGAGGGAGGAAAGGGAAAGGTGGGAGGGAGGGAAGGAGGGAGGGAGGTGATCAGACGCCGCTGGGGGGGAGGGAGAGGAATTAGATGGTGGAGGGAGGGAGGGAGGAAGGGAGGGAGGGAGGGAGGGCGCTGATCAGACGCCGCTGCGGGGGAGGGAGAGGGGATTAGATGGTGGAGGGAGGGAGGGAGGGAGGGAGGGAGGGGGGAAGGAGGGAGGGAGGGAGGGCGCTGATTAGACACTACCACCGCTGGGAGGAGGAAGGGGAAGTGGAGATAGAAGGAGAGGGGTATGTGTGTCTGGCGTAAATAGATCAAAGATCATATGCATGTATTTAAAGGTTATAATACACATGCACGTACACACACACACACACACATACACACACAAACACACACACATCCCCCCCCCCCCCCACCCTTAAACAAACAAATAAAAGTCACCCACGTTTCTCCACTCTCTTTACCCACACCCTTTAAGACCCTCCACTTTACCCCTTACCCCAACCCCCACCCTTTTACCCCCCCTCTTCACTTTCACCCCAACCCCCACCCTTTCACTCTCACTCATCTTCACCCACACCATTCTACCCCTACATTTTTATACCCCCTTTAGCGTCCCCACCCCTCTTCACACTTACCCCAACCCCCACCCTCTTACACCCCCACCCTATTCCACCCTCTGTGTAGTGCAGCGGTAGCCTTCTCGTCTAACAATCTTGCTGACCTGCGTTCAAATCCCTCGCCGCCAGTGGATGGTAACCCCGGCCATTCCTTGCACACAGGTGGATAACTTAGAAGCAAAATGAAACAGACACTATGTCACACCAAGAATATCCATTGTAACAAATGGAATCAAATTAAACCTTTAAAATTAAACTTCTTCACCCCCACCCTCCTACTCCACCCCCACCCCTCTTCACACTCACCATCCTCACCCCCACCATCCTACCCCACCCCGACCCCTCTTCACCCCCACCCTCTTCACCCTCCCACACCCACCCTCCTACCCCACCCCCACCCATTTTCACCCTCCCACCCCCACCTTTCTTCACCCCCACCCCTCTTCACCCTCACCCCTCTTCACCCTCCTACCCCACCCCCACCCCAACCCCTCCCACCCCCACCCTCTTCCCCCTCCCACCCCCACCCCTCTTCCCCCTCCCACCCCCACCCTCTTCACCCCCGCCCCTCCCTACCTGCGCGGGCGGCGAGATGCCCCAGATGGCCGTCGAATTCCCGCTGAGTTCCGCCACGACCACGTCGCCGAAGTCGTAGTTACTGAGGAACGTCTGCGCCTGGCGGTCGGCGCGGTAGTGGTAGTTGAAGGAGTCCCAGTCCTTCATGGTGAATCTGTGGGGGGGGAAGGAAGGGGAGGGGGGGGAGGGGGGAGGGAAGTGGGAGGTAGGGGGGAGGAAGAAAGGGTGGGAGTGGGGGGTAGGGAAGGAGAAGAAAGGGGAGGGGGGTAAGAGGGTAGGAGGGTAGGGGGTAGGGGGTAGGAGGGAAGGGGAGGGTTTAGGAGGGTATTGGGGTAACGGGGAGTGAAGTAGGGAGGTAGGGGGGAGGGGGGGAGTGGGTGTAGGGGAGAAGGAAGGGGAGGGGTAGGCAATTGGGTAAGAAGGAAGTGGGAAGGGGTAGGATGGAAAGGGGTAGGGAAGAGTGAAGTAGGGGGTAGGGGGTAGGGAAGGGGGTAGGGGGGAGGGAATGGAGGGTTAGAGAGGGTAAAAGGAAAGGGGAGGAGGAGGAGGGAAGGTGGTAGGGGGGGAGTGAAGTGGGGGTAGGGGGTGGAAGACAAAGGGGAGGGGGTAAGAGGATTGGGTGGAAAGAGGAAGGGGGGGAGAAGGGGAGGTGCTTCAGGGGGTGACGAAAGGAAGTGTATTGGGTGGTGTAACGGTAGAAAGGGGGTAAGGGACGGTGGTGGGGGGCAGGGTTCGTGGCACAGAGGATCACATGAAAGACGGCCTGGTCTGGGCTGGGCCGCGTGTTGGACCGTTTTAGGCTCCTTGCCCAGTTCCGATATGCCTTTTGCCGGGTGAGTCCTCCGGGCCGAGCTGTACTTTGTGTGCTTTCGGTTTTCCCCCCCAGCATCGTTACCTAACATTAAAGGAATCGCTGCAATCATCAGAGCCATCCCCTATCCATTTTCAATCAGTCATGCATGCAATCATGTGCATTGAAGCAGTTCAGGCTATGCAGCCAGGCAAGTCATTAATTCAATCAGGCATGCATGCATGGGCAGGCAGTTCATTCTTTCATTCACGTCATGGCATTCATTCAGCATTCATTCATCCAGCATGTCATTTGCATCAGTCATTCAGGCTAGTGTCATGCACGCATATCATTCAGCTCAGTGTCATGTCATTCAGGCAAGGTTCATTTCATTCAAGCCGTTCAGCACGCTGTCATGTCATAAGGCAAGCCTGTCAGGACGGCGGCAGGAATGGCAGTCCGAGGTCATGGCTGGCATTGGCAGTCCAGTGGTAGCTCAGCGCATGAAAGGTCATGCATGTAATGTCATGAAGTCCAGTGCAGTCAGGATTTCAATCACTCAGTGCCTCCATTTCATGAATTCAAGTGCAAGAGCAGGTGTCAGGTCATTCATGCAGGCAGTGCACGAATGAGCCAGTCAGTGCAATTCATGCAGTCAGGCAGGCAGCCATCCATTCATATGCATTCATTAATTCATTCATTCATTCATTCAGTCATGCACTCATCAAACATTCATGGCAGTCACTCAGGCATGCATTCATTGCATTCTATGTCATGCAGTCATGTCACTCATGAGCCAGTCAGTGCATTGAGCTACAATTCCATGTCAATAGAGCAGTTCGAGCATGCAGTCTACTCATTCAGCCATGCTTCAATATTGCATTCCATTCATTCAGCCACCCAGCCTGTTCATGCATGTCATGGCAGTTCAATCATCATGCAGTCATCATATCATTCTATTCAGGCATTCAGAGTCATTCAAGCATTCATCAGTCATGTAGCATCTCATGCATTCATGTCGATGTGCATGACTCAGGCAGCATTCATGGCATTTCAGTCAGTCATCCATGCATGGCAAAGGGCATTGCAGGTGCTATTCATTCATTCAGTCACTCATGCATGCCGAGTCATGGGCATTGCAGTGCAGGCAGTCATTCATAATGCAGTGTCATTAAGGCATGGCATTGCAGGCGCACGAGTGCAGTCAGTCAATCAGTCAGCCTTGCATGTGATGCAGGCAGGCAATACGCAGTGCATGGCGAGGTTGCAGGCAGTGCAGGTCATCTCAGGCATGTTCATTCAGGTCATGTCAGTGCATTATGCCTGACAGGATCATTTCAATCATCAGCAGGTCACGTGCATGGTACAGTTCAGTCGAGTGACCATTGCAGTTCGATCCATTCATGCATGAGGCATTTCAGTCAGTCACGTCAGTCATTGCAGTTGTCAGGACATGCATGGCTCAATTCAGTCAGCAGTGTCAGTCAGTCAGGTCATTGCAGGCAGGCATGTTCATCACTGCCATGCATCCATGGTGCCATTGCAGTCATGCAGCAGTCATTTCAGTCAGGCATCAGTACACTCAGGCATCCTATTCATGGTCATGATGCATGCAGTCATTCAGTCATTCCAGCATTCAGGCATTGCAGTCATTTCAGTGTTTGCAGTGTGCCATCAGTCATTCATGCAGGACACTCAGTGAATTAATGCAGGCATACGCAGGCAGTCAGGACATGCAAGGCAGTGCAGCATTCAGAATCACGCAGGCTGGCATTAGAAAGGTGCACAATTGCAAGAGAAGGCAGGCAGTCATGTGCTTGCACGACGCAAGGCAGTGGTGCATGCTGGGCTGGTCAGTAGTTCCTGCAGTGAAGGAAGGCTATGCAGGCATGCAGGCAGGCTAAGGTCAGCACGCAGGCAGCAATGGCAGGTCATGCATGCAGTCAGGCCAGCCATCCAGGTCAGCATGCATGTCATGCAGTACAGTGCATGCATGCAGTCACGCATTGGCAGTCATGCAGTCAAGGCAGGCAGGCTAGCATGGCAGTCAATCATTCAGCAGGCATGGCAGGCATGCCATGCAGTCAGGCTAGGCAAGGTCATGTGCAGGGACTCGCCGTGCAGTGTCATGTGGTCAATTCAGCAGTGCACCAGTCAGTGATCAGCATGGCATGCATTAAGGCATGCTGGCTTGAAGGCTTTGCAGGCACTCATTCAGCAAGGCCAGGCTTGTGCATGAGCATGCATCAATGCAGTCCCCCCCCCCCCCCCGCACGGATCTGAACCACCATCAAGCGCCCGTCGCGTCGTCTCGCTCTCGCTCGTCTCTCTAGCTCTCTCTCTCTCTCTCTTCCCGCTCCCCCCAACCCCCCACCATTCCCCGCCCCCAACCCCCAACCCCCCACCCTCAAACTGACACACATACACACGACACAGAGACACACACACACACCACACAATCACCCCCCCCCCCCCCCCCCCCCCCCCCCCCCCCCCCTCCCCCCCCCCCCTCACCACACACTCACTCACACACTCTACTCACTAGACACCCACACACCACACACCAACACTGCACACAAACCACCCTCGCCCCACCCCCCCAACTCCCACCCAACGAATCCCCCCACACCCCCCCACCCGCCCGCCACACCGCCAACCTCTACCCACTTCGGCCTCCCCCCCCAGTATACGACATCCCCCCCCGGGGGGCCGGCTGTGGTTGTGCTCCGACCGTGACGATGCGAAGAACTCTGATGCGGGGGTCCCCCGTCATGCTGAAGATGGATTTGGAAGGCGCCGATGCTGTGATCTCCTCCTCGACCGTGACGTCATAGGGCGGGTTGGGCTGGCCGACGGTGTTGCTGAGGGCGAACAGCACCAGAGGGAACCAGATGAGAGCGATCACGCCCAGCAAGGCACAGCCGCCCATCCCGTACTTGATGATCTTGCGCATGCCTTTTCCGCCGGCGGCCTTGTGGTTAGGATCTATCCTCGTCCTCCTCTCCGCTCGACGCTCGCACTGGCGGAGCGGGGGGGGGGGGGGGGGGGGGGGGGGTTACAAAGTTTGCAAGGTGGGAAGCAGGTTGATAGTGTGTGGGTGTTGTGGATTAGTATGGTGGAGGTGTATGGTAAGATATTCTTTTAAATATGTTGCGGTGTTTTAATTGTGTGTGTGTGTTTAGATTAGTGTTTATAGTTGTGAGTGTTAGATTGTATGTTTAGCTTTTTGTTTGTGTTGGTGTGTTAGTGTGATGTGTGTGTCGTGTGTGTGGTGAGTAGTGTTGTTGTTGTGTGTGGTTGTGTGTGTTGTGGTGTGTGTGTTTGTGTTTGTGTTTTGTGTGTGTGTCCCGTGTCTTATCGTATGTGTATCTAAAGTGTGGGTTTTTCTTCTGTCTGTCTATCTGGGCCCGTGCCCGTGTGTTTTTAATTTAAAACATATCGACTATTAGATTCTCTATACACCCTATTTTCCTTTATCTCCCCCCTTGCCTCTTACCTTGATCTGGAAGATGTGCGAGAAGATATCCTCCATCTTGACCCAGTCGCTGAGGTTCATGCTCGTGTCCGTCCAAACCAATCCCCTAACGCCCCAGTTCAAAGAGGAAAGGGACTTCATAAAACCCGCCCAAGAGACCCAGGGGGGAAGGAGAACATGAAAAAAAAGGGGTTGAAGGAAAGGGGACCTGCGGTTAAAATGTAAATATAAGGGGTGTGGGGTTTTGTTTTGTAAGTTTTTAAAATATAAATAAAATATTAAAATATATAATATAAATATATTTATTATATATATTTAAAATATAAAATATATATATATATATATTTATATATAAAAAAAATATATATATATAAAATATATTATATAAAATATATTTTATACTATAAAAAGATGAGGAGACCTATTGAAAAACGCAAAAAAAAAAAAAAAGATAACAAATATAATAACAAATGGAAAAAGAACCCCGGGTTAAAAATAAATCTACAAATAAATTTAAAAATTTAAAAATGGGGAGACCTATGGGTTTAAAAAATGAAAAAAAGGGGAAAAAAACAAAAACAGGGGAAATTTTGGATTAAAATTAACTAAAAATTTTAAAAAGGAACCCATGGGAAAATATGAATAAAAAAAAAATAAACAAATGACCTAGAGATCCATGGCTTAAAAAAAAATAGAAAAGTTTAAAAAAAAGAAAAAATCCCTTAAGTTTTTAAAAAAAATACCTTTTTTCTCTTTAAAACCCCTTAAAAAAAAAAAAAAAAACATTTATTAGCGTAAACAATCTCACAACTCACATGCGAAAGGCGAAGAGGTTGACGTAATTGTACTGTTTGCAGAGGAAGTTACCGAGGATCCTGGTCGGGTACCCGCAGCGGATCTGGTAAGCGGACAGCAGCAGGTTCAGGCACTTTACCATGTACCAGATCTGCGGGGGGTGCTTGTCGTTGAACTCCCTGGGGGGGGGGGGGGGGAGGAGGAGGGGAAGATTAAGTTTGGTTAATGCTTTGTGCTCTGGTGTCTAATTCTGGTCTCTAACTTTCTCTGTGTATCTGTCTGTTCATCTCTATGTGTCTGTGTAATTCTCTCTATATCTATCTATCTATATATATCTGTCTGTCTATCTATCCATCTATCTATCTATCTATCTGTCTGTGTATCTCTCTCTCTCTCTCTCTCTCTCTCCTCTCTCTCACATCCTCTTCCATCTCTCTCTCTCGTCTCACTCTCTCTCCTCTCATAATCTACTCTCCTCTCTCTCTCAATTCTCATCTCTCTCTCTCTCTCTCTTTTCTCTCTCTCCACTCTCTCTCACTCTCTCTCTTTTCTCTCTCTCTCTTCTCTCTCTCTCTCTCATCGTCCTCTCTCTCTCTCTCACTCTCTTCTCATCATCGCTCTCTCCTCTCTCTCTCTCTCTCACTCACTCACTCTCATTCCTCCTCTCTCCTTGTCCCTCCCTTCCTTTCCCTCCCTCCCTTTCCCCCCTCCCACACTCCTTCTCCCCCACTCCCTCCCTCCCTCCCTCC
>NC_061832.1:170000-172500 GCF_019202785.1 Penaeus chinensis
ATAATACAATCATACATTCATACATTATATATATATATATATATATATATATATATATATATATTCATATACATATACATATATATATACATATAATAAACTTATATATATATATATATATATATATATATATATATATATATATATATATATATATTTAGATATTCATATACATATACATATATACACATATTCATATACATATACATATATATACATATAATAAACTTATATATATACATATACATGCAGCCGTCTATTCATCTCTCTGCCTATCTGTATATCCTCTTTACACGTCTTCCTCATACCCGACCTTCCCTTACACTTCCCATCCATTCCAACCATTCCTAAAGTACAAAAAAAAAGATTCCAAAATTCCCGCTTACCTGTGCTGGTTGAGAGGAACCTCGGTCCACTCCTGGGTGGTGGTGAGGCTGAGTGGTTGGCTGCCGGGCATCACGCAGAAGCCCTCCGTCTCCTGAAGGATTTGCGAAGGAGTGAAGGATTTTGTCCAAATCAGGGGATTTTGTAAGTCTCTCTATTCATTTGTTTGTTTTGTTTTGTTTTCAATTTTGAGGGGGGGGGGGGTTGATTTCTTGGTCTTTTTTTGATTTCTTGGTTTTTTTTTTCTATTATTTACTTATCTCTCTTATTTATATATTCTTATTTCTGTTTTTTTTTCGAAGGTCTTTTGTCTTTTATTTTTTTTTTTTTGGGGGGGGGAGACCGGAATTAAGTGGAACAATATATATATTCATTAATACAAATAAATGTGTATATACATTCATACAAATATATGTGTATATACATTTATACAAATATATGTGTATAAACATTTATACAAATATGTGTATATACATTTATACAAATATATGTATATATACATTTATACAAATATATGTATATATACATTTATACAAATATTTTTTTACATAAACAATTGACTATCCCGAATATGCATGTGCGTCAAACGTCAAACATGTGTTAAAAATGGTGCTTCACCAACACCTCAAGTCAAACAGCCAAAAAGAGTATAAAAATATAAAGAAAATTTATAGGCCAAGAGTCGTAATAAAGGCAAGGTATCTGCATCACAACTTCGAAAAAAAAAGTGGTGGTAGATGGTAAAGAAGATGGATAAATATGTAATGATAATTCATTTGATTAACATGAGTAGCTTTTGAATAACCACGCTGTGTCTGGTATGGCTGAGGGAACAAGAGGAAGAGGAGGACAAGGAGGAAAATACTGAAGCTGCTGTGGCACTGGCGCTTTCTTTTTCATTTATTCACTTATTTTATCCTTATTTTTCTTACCTTACTAGTTTCTGATAATATTCAAGCCTCGAAGTTGCCCCAACCTGTTTGTTAGCCTTTCCTAACTTGCTGGTGGCACGAGCGAACAGAACCATCGCCTATGCGCTCGATTTCATTAACAAATACGGCAGTGATTTATCTAACGTCGACAAAATCTGTCTTAAAATTCCGCGCGTGTAAACAGTCATGACGTCACGGCCACGATCAAATGAAAGTCTGTGTAGAAATAATGAGAACACTTGAACAAAATATAAGTATACAATATCTAATTTAAAAATCTAATATTAAAAACACGTTATCCATATAAAAAATCGTACAGTTAAACATATATGATTAATACTACATATACAGTTGAGTAAATATTCATTAACAGACTATAGTCTCTCTCTTGCCATGCCCTAATCGCGAAGTCGAGCGATTTATACCGTTTCATTCACGCATTACTGTGCGGTGCAGCGGTAGCGATCTCGTCTAGCGATCTTGCTGATCTGCCGCCAGTGGATGGTAACCCTGGCCATTCCTTGCACACAGGAGGTAATTTAGAGGCAAAATAAAACAGACAGCATGTCACGCCAGGAATATCCTTTGTAGCAAATGGAATAAAACTAAATTATCAATATTATATCGATTATATTATCGAAAAAAACCTTCGTATGACCGCGGGTTTAGATGGAAAAGTGAAAGTCGTAGGCTGAAGAACGACTTCTGATTAAATGGAAGATATCAGCAAACTTTTTTTTCCTTTTTCCAACGGAAAAAAACAAAAAGTCATAGATATCGGTAATGAAAAATTAACTAATATAATTTTAAATATATAATACATAATCTAAATCTTGCTCGTCGCATTATGTAACATAGATTCTTCAGGTAAAAATAATCTACAATATTGATTAGCATAAAGAGGGAATACCAGCAAAACAGTGTTTGATAAAAAGGGACTTCATCTCATAATAATTTTTCCACAAAAATTGTCACTGCATTAAAACGATCTCATGCGGATTTAAAGTAAGAAAATGTGGATTCAATATCAATAATCATTTAATATCTAATTAACATTTCGAATCAACATTGTAATACCACAAGGCGTAAAAAGGTATATAAAAACATGCACAGTCCAGCATATTCCGTGATAAAAGAGGAAATAACGAGAAGGACGAAAGATTTCAGTGAAGCATCTGTGAAGT
>NC_061832.1:175000-177500 GCF_019202785.1 Penaeus chinensis
ATTATCATTATCATCATTCTGATATTGCATAATGCATGTGTTGTATCTGTAGTTGCAATAAAATCCTCATAAACATACCTGAAAAGTTTAGCATGAAGACAGATATAAAAGTTCACCTAAAATGTTCACATCAAAATCACGCCAAACAAATAATAGAAAAATAATAAACAAATCAAAAGAAGAAAAAGAAAAAAAAGTAAAAAATCAAAAGAAAAAAGGTAAAAAAAAAAGTGAAGAAGAAAAATAGAAACCATTCAAAATCGAAATAAAGGGGGAAAAAAGGTAAAAAAAAAAAAAAAAAAAAAAAAGTGAAAAAGAAAACAGAAGTAAAAGTAAAAAAAAAAAAAAAAGGAAAACTTTAAAAAAATGATAATAATAAAATAAAAAACTAAAAATATAAATCCCCCGACACCAGCACACTATCTTCAAAACCAAAAATTTGAAAGCAAAAATTATCAAAAATAAAACACGAAACACTGTGCATGAGAAAAAAGCTGCAATTTCACAAATCATTTTAAAAAGTCCATACATATATCCTGTGCATTTGTAGAATCGCTGCGGTTGGCGCGTTGTCTCTCGCCCCCTGAGATTCATTGGTTACAAGCAAAGTAAAGAAAATAAATAAATGAATAAGATGATGATGATAATAATAATAATAATAATAATAATAATAATAATAATAATAATTATTATTATTATTATTATTATTATTATTATTATAAATAATAATAACAATAATAATGATGGTAATAATAATAATAATAATGCTAATAATAATAATAATAATATTAATAATAAAGCTAATAATAATAATCATAATAAAATAATAATGCTAATAATATTAATAATAATGCTAATAATAATAATAATAGTAATATGAAGAAGAAGAAGAATAGTAATGATGCTAATAATAATAATAATAATGCTAATAATAATAATGATAATAATGATAATAATAAGAAGGATAACGATGATAATGATAATAACAATAATAGAAAAAAAATAATATCTAATAATAATAATAATAATAATAATAATAATAATAATAATGATAACAATAAAAATAATAATAACATTAATAATAATATTAATAATAATAATAATAATAATAATAATAATAATAATAATAATAATAATTAATTAATTAATTAATAACACTCAAAATGAATCACAAATCCTCAAAATAAATCCTAAACTCCCAACATGAATCATTAGTTAAACCATAAATCCTCAAAAATACACTCGAAAAAGCCTTTAAAAAACGTAAACCTTCAAAATAATCCAAAAACATCTTCCTACATCCCCAAAATCTTCCCTAAATCCCTTATGTAACTCTTCAATCTCCAAAAAATAATCAGAAATTCTCGAAATAAATCCCAAGATCTGAAAATAAATCCCAAATGCTCAAAATAAATCCCAAAAGTCCTCAAAATGCTCCCAAAGATCCTCAAAATAAATCCTAAACTCACATTATTATTATTCGTAAATCCTTAAAACAAACCATAAATCCTTAACTTACGCATGAAATCGCCTAAATAAATCCCATATCCCCGGAATAAATCTTTAAAAAATCGTAAATCCACAGAACCGATCTTAAATAAACACTTAATCCACAGAACATATCTTGAATAAATCCTTAATCCATAGAACAAATCCCAGATAAATCCTTAATCCCAAACCAAATCCCAGATAAATCCCCAAATCCCCAGAACAAATCCTAAATAAATCCTTAACCCCAAACCAAATCCCAAATAAATCCCAAATCCCCAGAACAAATCCTAAAAAACATCTTAAAATCCTCCCCATAAATCCTTACCTTGGGGCTCCGCGGGTTCGATCTCCGAGTAGTCGTGCGCCGTGGAGTCGTCGGCGAGGTACCCCCCGTCCAGCTGGGGCAGGGGGGGGAGGGGGGGCAGCGTGGAGGGGGGGCGGGGGCGGGAGGCCAGTGGGGACCTGGTAGGGGGGGGGGGGAGAGGAGAGAGGGGGGGTTATGGCTATTCATATAGTGATTTTTGTTTTGGTTTTCTTCTTCTTCTTCTTCGGTTGATGTATGTTGATGTTTTCTGTCTTTTTCCTTTTGTATTTACCTTGTGCCATCTTTTTAAAAATCTATAAATGTTTTATTATATGCGGAACAATCTGTTTCATCTTTCATTTTTAGTATCTATGTTATCATTATAGACATCATCATTATCATTACCGCCAGTAGTATTACTATTAGCATTGAATTACAATTATCATTATTCCTTATTGTCGTACTTACAATATTTCCTTTCCATTTTATATCTAGGTCCCTTTTTTTTCTTCTTTTTTTCATCATGATTATGTAAAACAAGTCTTTCAGATTCCATGTTACCATAAAAGCATCAACTATTCATGAATCATTCACATTTTTAACATCTATACGAACCTTTCTTTTAAACCCCGAGAAAACGTACCTTTGCGGAGGGGGAGAGCGAGGCAGGGGTGGGGGGGAGTGGGGGACGGCCGGGGGGGAGCG
>NC_061832.1:182500-187500 GCF_019202785.1 Penaeus chinensis
AGGCATGATAAGATTTCAAAATACAAATATTATATACATATATACATACATACATACATACATACATATATACATACATATATATATATACATATATATATATATATATATATATATATATATATATATACATACATATATACATATATACATATATACATATATACATATATACATATAAATATATATATATATATATATATATATATATATATATATATATATATATATATATATATATATATATATATATATATATATATATATATATATATATATATATATATGTTCATTATAAAAATCAATCCTCAAAAAAGAGAGAACAAGTACTCCATGTGAAAAAATGAATGGCCTGAGAGTGAGACGTGTAGAATGCAGAGGAGGCAGACCACCGACACGAGGAAGGAACTAGGTGTAGAGAGGGAAAAATAAGTGAAATGGGACGTTCACAGAAATTGGAAAATTATAACGCTGAATACCTGCTTTTCATGATAAGAAAAAAAACAGAGAAATTAATACATATGTAAATTAGTCGGTTGAGCAATGGCACACAAAGAAGTTTGTCAAGGTTGCATTATGAGTTAATAAATGAATGAATATACATTTGCTTGCGCGCACAGTATGTAAATTATATATATATATATATATATATATATATATATATATATATATATATATATATATATACAAATATATGTATAAATATACATACATACACACATATATAGATAGATAGATAGATAGATAGATAGATAGATAGATAGAATTTTTTAGACAACAACATAAAATGTCTGAAATTCATATTTATATGACTGCGTTCTGATATTTCAGATCAAGTAAATGATTATTGTATATGACTTTGCTTGATAAGAAGACATACTTCAGTGTGGCCCATCGTATTAGTATGTTAAAAACAAGATCTTGTGAAATACGAGAATCATTTTCTAAGTTTTGTGTATTGTTTGCACTAAATACAGAATAATATACAGTTACACAGACACGTAAACACACACATGTATATACAGAAACATCACAAAAAGGACGCCAAAAATAATAAGTTAAAAAATAACATAAAAAATAAAAATAGATATTAGATAAGTTAGTCCTAGTCTCACCTGCGTTTTCTGTGGAGCAAATCGACGGTAATATAATCATCTTAATTCATAAGAACTCTCATTAGTTTTACGCTTCAAAATGTAATTTGGGATCTTACACTCCACAAAAGCGTCTTTCAAATATTATTTTGCATATTGCGAGATTTTGCATCAATCGTAAGGCTTGCTGTTTCGGACAGCCAAATGATTTAGTTTTATCGTCTGTTCTTTAATTGGCAAACTATATAGCATTATTTTTAGTATCCATATAATGATGTTTCGGTGTCGATATGCACATGTAAAAGAATAATATATCCATTCACTTTTCGGAATATATTCATCCAGAGCAAATTCCGCCTTAGAGACAAAAGAAAAAAGAAGCTAGTTTTATGCATAATTACTGACTTTAACTGAGCTTCTTTGCTCTCCATCTTGCGTGAATAATCAAGATCATGAAATATACATGTTTATAAGATCACTTTTAAAGGTGTCAATGCCATACAAGTGCCAACCTTTTGAGCACGATACACTGGACAACGATACTGACAATGCTGAATATCAGAATTAACCATGCATACAGACATGCCTCGAACAAACGCAGTCACGAAGACAATTTCACTCGTTTCGCAAAATAGTGAGTCAGATGATGCAGATTGATAAAAGATGAAAAAGATAAAGCATCTTTGATAAGTGATAAATAGGTAAATATACAGCAACAGTTTTCGAAAATCGGATATCGTAAACAGGAGAGATGCAACAATTTCTAAGGAGTGCTGAAGAAGTCCCTGTCTCGAACTTCAGGAACGTGCTTTGAAAAACGAAATCCTTAAGTGTGTGTCGGGAGTGGGGGGGGGGAGAATATTGATACAACGCGAATGAAGGGGGGGTGGGGTAAATATGCTGTGAACGTTAGTAACAAAAATAATGCTAAGAAGAATGAATTAGTCTGAACAGCTTGCATGCCGTTAAAATGTTGCACGAGTGAAGACTGGAAGGGAGGGGGGGGGGGGGGTTGCGTAAGTCCACCAAAAGAGTGCAATTAGGAGTCAGACGAGGTCAAGCGAGGGCTCTCCAGGGACTGTACAGCGAAGAGTGACCTCGAGACAGACTTTCCTCAACCTGGAGGAAGGGTCACCACAACACCGATGCGGACGAAGTTAGAAAGCTTCATTGCGGGGCTAAAAAGGGGGGTAGGGGAGGGGGAGTACTAGAGTGGGGGAACAGAAGAAGCGGGGGAGGGAGGGAGGGAGGGAGGGAGGGAGGGAGGGTGCTGGGGGCAGTGATGGATGCGGCTTCATGTTACCATGCACGCGACGGCCAGTACCCCGTGGGTCAGGTGCCCTAAGCTGGCCCCCATCTAACAAGGGGCAGCTCCTGGTATGGCCTAGCTTCCGGTGCACGGGCTGTGGCGGGGGGTCCTCGGCCGCCGGGACGGAGCCAGCGGGGGACTCCTCCTCGATAGGCGGCTCCCGGTCGGCGCCTCCTGCTGGGGGGGCGGAAGGCGGCACGGAAGGTCATGTAACAGAACACACACGCCCCAAAAACTGGTTACCTTCAACACTTAGACACTAAGGAAAGGACGTCGGCGCCTGTACAATGGAACGAGTTGGTTTCTTCCTGATGGGTTGTGCCAAGGCTTCTGAGGTGGGGGGAGGGGCAGGGGGAGGGGGGGGCGTGGCAGTGTTGAGCGAGAAGGTGGACGGATGGGCAGGGCAGAGAAGGTTCATTGTGGGAGGGAGCGGAGGTTGGGGGGTAGGGACGAATGGGCACGGAAAGGGAGTGGGGGTAAAAGGGGGGGAAGGGATTGAGGGGGGGGGGGTCATGTCGCTTTTTCTAACTTCAAAAAACATTTTTTTGCGGAAAGATTCTCCAAACTCTTTGAAGACAAAGGAGAGACATTTTAGGAGTTTCTAAAGATATTTTCCACTTCTTAAAATCACTTTCAGGTAGAAATGAAAACATAAACAAGCACCAAATTCCTAGCAAGATAAACTGCTTCAAACATACTAATTATAAAAGACAATTATATATATGACCTGCAAACCCTTAACACAAAAAAATAAAAAAAGATATTCTCCTGAAACGAAACGTAAAAAAACAATGTAAATAATAGGAAGGAGAGAGTATGGGAAGAAAATAAGGGAAGGGGACAATCGAAAAAGAAAAGAAACCTCTATGCTAGGACGGGACCTGACAATTTCAAGAGAAGAAATGGATGGCCTGCCCTTCTGAAGACGCTAAGGAGGAAACCGAATAAAGCTACGACACTATGAGGGGAAATATATATATATATGTGTAGACAGAAGACGAAGGGAGTGAAAGAGGAGGAGGACGCTACGTCTCTCCGCGCGAGGGGCATGCTCCTACAAGCGAGGTGGCAGCGCGGGGCATTACAGGTGTGGTGGGACATCGCCGGCGACGTGGTGGAGACCGAAGGGCGGTGGTAGGCCAGGTGGTCGCGCAGCCACGGGGGCCCGATGTCGTGGGCGGCGGGGGCGGAGGCTCGCATGGGGGCGTGGCGGTCCCGGAGGGCGGGGTAAGGCGGGGGGGAGAAGTAGGGGAAGGAGTCCTCGGAGGGGGAGGTGATGGGCTGGTGCGAGAAGTGGGGCGTGGTGAGGGAGAGGCGAGCCGGCTCGAGGTAGCCGTCGAGGGAGAGGGTCATGTTGGCGGAGGACGGGGTGGGGGCGCCGGGGGTGGCGCTGAGGGCGAGGGGGCGGGGGGACGCCGAGGAGTCCTGGGCACCGTCCACACCTGCGGAGGGGGGCAGGGGAGGGGGCGAGGTCATCTCCAAGGGAAGGGGACTACTGACATTGGAAAACTGTTCCGAGGTGTTGGCTGCAACAAGGATAAATCAGTGCGTTAGACGCAGCGTGCAACGGCCAAGCCCGCTGTCTGCACTGGCTATCAAAAAAGGTCGGGCGCACACACATGCTTTGAAAAGGCCACAGGTGCGTACTATTGCCAGCTACAAAAAATGGAACTATTAAAAAATATCAAGAGCATATGGGCACACGGAATAACCTAAGGGTCTTCTACAAGGCGCTTGCACACAACCCGTTTCCTCGGCCCCGCCTCCGGGCTGGACAGACACTTGCCTCGAGAGGGCAGGTTAGTTTAGGGAAGAAAAGGGAATATCTGAGACAATGAATTTTAGCGCAGGATTTGCAAGTTGCTGTTAGAGACAAGTGCATCAGTATATGTTTAAAGTAAGAATCTAAACTAGAAACACATTTCATGGTCAGAAATAAACGCCATCCATAGAGGGGATACAATTCATATCAATGATTTCCTGATTGTTTGAGTGTTTTTACCAGGCAATGTTTTGCAAAGAAAGCCTTTTCAAAATCACAGGCAGATATCAAAGTATTTCAAAAATGGGATTTTAAAAATATGCCATTCAAAATTAGATAAATCTACACAATGCAGCAAACGGATGTTTTGGAGCATAAAATAACTCATCACACTGAAAAAAATATACCTGGAAATACGTAAAAAAAATACACAGCATAATTGATAACTGAGATAGTACTACATAATTCACTTCTTGGAATGCTATTGTGTAATGCATACTTTTAACTAAAAAAATAATTTCAAATACTTTCTATGGAAGACTTTTTGGAATATTCTGGTAAATCGAGCATATCATTACTGAATGATCATATCCCCCTTTTTTTCTAAAGGGAAATAGCCTACATAACGTAAGTTAAAATAAACACAAACCCAGTAAGCTTGAAGCAACACTCCACAAAGTATATCAATCACAGCACAGCAGACTTGGTATCAATCAAGTCCATTAGCTTTACCAAAAGCACATGAAGCCTGTCCACCTACTTATAATAGGAGGGACATGGGTGACTAGCTAACTACTAAGAGAGAGAGGCCTAGTAAATGTAGGTGCGGGATTAG
>NC_061832.1:192500-197500 GCF_019202785.1 Penaeus chinensis
ATTAGCAGTTATATCATCGACATTTACCTAAGCTTTATAATTACTTTAAAAGTTAGTAACATCGCTGATAAATAAATACAGCTAATAATTACAGTACCGAAACCAACATTGGCAACAGTACACCGAACGAATATTTCAATTAAATGGCGGATAATGATATCGACATCCACACACACATACGTACAAAACACTCCCACCTCCACTCTCCATACAAACACATACCCCCCCCCCCCCCCACACACACACACACAAACACTACTCCCTTCCCCACTCTCAAGACACACTCTAACCACCTAACCACACACACACAGACACACAACCCCCCTGTCCCTCCGCCCCACCGTGACCCACCCCACCAGCAGCCACTCACACTCCTAAATACTTACAGCCTAAGAATCGTGGAAAGCGGTCTGAGGTAAAATTCATTGCCGAGCCAGAGGAAAACAAAGGCCCCGAGCACGTAACCCAAGGCCACGAGGGTTACGCGATTCGTCCCCCCGAGGAACATCACAGCCAGGGTGATCCAGTACGAGGTGAAGAACACGACCACCTTCACCATGTCGAGGTAGTTCCTGTTGGGTGGTCGTGGGAGAGGTCGTGTGAGGTAGATATGTGTATCATTATCTATTATTATTATTTTACTTATTGTTTACTTATTTATATATTTTTAGTAGGGAGTATGGGTGGAATTGAGAAGGGTTATGTGAGTTATTTTTCTTATTTTTCTGTTTATTGGGGTATGGGTTGGGGCAAATGAGGTCTTCCTTTTTCTTTCTCTCTCTCTTTCTTTTTGGCTGCTTGGATAAGAGGAAAGGGAAGTGTTAGAGAGGAGGGTTATGGGATTAAGGAAGATTTTGAAATAAGCCAATTGAGGTTTGTAGATAGTAATTAATATAGGTCCAAGTGATAGATGATTTGAGAGATGCAATAAGACGTATGAAGGTCAATCAACTTTATCAAAAGGTGTGTTGTTGGGATGTAATAATAATGATTTTATTGACAGATGACCTGTTTTTATAATACCAAAGGTTGATTAGGGAGTAAAAAAGCGATACAAACATTGTAAACATTCTTCTGTTTGAGTTAAAAATCGTGTGATAAAGCTCTTATTTCTAAAATAAGGTGATGCTGACACTGAGAATAGTGAATATGTTGTAAAGAGTGTTAAGCATTACAAGGACACGGGGACCAAAGACAACACCTAGTAATAATACATTTTTTTTATAGAAAGGGAATAATAAAAATACTAATGAAGAGTAATAACAATAGTAATAATAAAATTAATAATGGTAATAATAATGATGATAATGATAATAACAATAATAATAATAATAATAATATTAATGATAATAATAATGTTTAAGGTAAATACTATTACCTTTACTTTTATCATCAATATCTTCTTTATCATTATCATTTTTATTATCATTATCATTATAATCATTATCCTTAATAGCATTATTCTCATAATTACTTTTTATAATTTTGCTAATAACCATAAATAAAATTTAACAGTGAATTAAAGCAATTTAAAAAATAACAGTGACTTTTCCCAGCCCAAAGTATGCATAAGAAACATAACACAATATCATGGACGACAGAAAGACATAGAAAAGACACGAAAAGAAGATACGAAAATAGGAAAAAACGAAAGAAATTGCTAGCATGAGAAAGAGTTGATGAGAAAGAAAAGAGGTAAAGAATTATTCTAATTTGATATTCTCTTCTCCTATAATGAATATTGCGTTTATTGTGTGTGTGTGTGTGTGTGTGTGTGTGTGTGTGTGTGTGTGTGTGTGTGTGTGTGTGTGTGTGTGTGTGTGACTCTATGTGTGTTCGCATCTGTGTTTCTGTATTCTGTGTGATAATTTACCGGCTAAGTCAGATGACATTAATAAGCTTGTCCCAAACCTTCTTCTTCGCGTATTTTGAGTCAATTTGCTCTTGATGCTTTTCCTGCTTGTGCATTTTAACATCTCACTGAAGTGAAGGAACACGGAGGCTGGGGAGAGAGAGAGAGAGCGAGAGAAAGAGAGAGAGAGAGAGAGAGAGAGAGAGAGAGAGAGAGAGAGAGAGAGAGAGAGAGAGAGAGAGAGAGAGAGAGAGAGAGAGATGGTGAGGGAGTGAGAGAGAGAGAACCACAAACAGACAGAAACAGAGACGGGCAGAGTAAAACAGAAGGAGAATATGAGATAATATATTCATACATAGAAAACAGAAACTCAAGTCATTAGATATAACCAACATCACAACATCACATTAAAATAAACACATATACGAAAACATCACAAGTGACCACAGGAAAACAAAAACACATCGAACAGTCAGTGAACAAGGCAAGAGTATATATTGTGAAAGTGTCGAAAAGAGGTGAAATAGTGAAGGTGACCGTTGTAGTGATGAATCTAATATCCAGGCAATTCAAGCATTAATGCGTGACGTCACTACTAATACTCCTGAGATTTTTTTTCTTCTTTTTCTCTTTCCTAGCTTCTCTGTTTTCTATTTCTTCCTTCTCTTGTCGCAAAGGAGGATGGAGGACAGGCTAATACATACATACATACACACACACTCATACGTGTGTGTGTGTGTGTGTGTGTGTGTGTGTGTGTGTGTGTGTGTGTGTGTGTGTGTGTGTGTGTGTGTGTGTGTGTGTGTGTGTGTGTGTGTGTGTGTGTGTGTGTGTGTGTGTGTGTGTGTGTGTGTGTGTGTGTCTGTGTGTGTGTGTGTGTGTGTGTGTGTGTGTGTGTGTGTGTGTGTGTGTGTGTGTGTGTGTGTGTGTGTCTGTGTGTGTGTGTGTGTAAATATGTATATGTATATGTATGTATGTATGTATGTATATAATCCTATTTGGGTAACTAACTTTGCTTTTTCTATATCTGTTTTGCACTTCATGCTACCCATGTCGTGATGAACAAAAACAAAAACAAAAACTAAGAAGCCACCAGGTCTTTAGAGGGTTTCCACCTGTTCTATTTCCTCTGCACGTCGACTCGCGTTCAATTAGTGGCAAAAAAACAAAGAGGTTGCAGACTAACGACCATTACAGGTGAGATTATGCCGCTTCACGATGCAGTAACTCTAATCAGGTGTTCGTGATCACGTGACACTCTGTACTTACTTTTTACCATCGGGTTTCCTTCGGGGTTCACGTGAAAACACATGGCATCAGTGACACGTGGGGAAATAGGCTCTGGCTGCTTATCAGTAAGCATGCAAGCGCTTGTATGTATGCTTGTATGTTTGAATATATACACTTTCAAAAATTCATCTCTATGAATTGTACATTCAGTATTATATACATGTGCTTACGATGCACAAACAAAGGCGCACTAAATTAACTCATTATACAAAATCATGAAGAGTACCATAATTTACAGAAATACTTACAACATATTTACACTGATGATTATATGACACAAATTTTGATTGCTGTATTTACCAATAAAAAGGCTATGTTGTTAATAATTATCAACTTTATTAAAAAAAAAAAAAAAAAAAAAAAAAAAAACAGACCCGGACTGAGACAAGTAACCCGTAAACAAATAAACAAAAAATAGTAATCTCACACCCTCTTCCTCTGTACATATATGAATATAAAAATAAATTCCATATACACCCTGTTAAGAAAAGAATTACAATACATATAAAAAAGAAAGAGAGTTACAAAGTATATATTCCTGTTCCAAGATACACGACGCCCAACCCCCCTCTGAAAAAAGAGGGGAAAAACGAGCTCAAAATCTCTTACCTTGTATACGTAACGAAGTCAGGTATAGGGTTAACGAGCGTGGCGGGATCTTCATGCTACAATTTCTTTGTTGCTTCCTCCCTCGTACTCCTCGGCGCCGGGTCCGAACTCGATCTCAAAGACGCGCTGCTGACACACGGCGAACACCAGCAGGCAGAAGTCAGCTGGTGGGGAAGAGGGGGGAGAAGGGGGGGAGTTTAGAAGGAGGGTGTGGGGGAGGGGAGTACATCCTATTAAGAATGGTGGAGTGGAGGGAATGAGGGATTTTAGTTTAATAACAAAAATATCCCGTATTTTTTGCAGTAAAAAAATATTGATTACTTACTTACATAGAAAAAGTAAAACAAATCACGACCAAAAAGATTTTATCTCACCATCAGAAAAAAATATATATATACATATAAAAAGAAAATACTTTATATAATAAAAACATTGAACAAAGACGCTTTTAATTTTAAAAATTACTGAAGACTTTATTAATATAGTATAAAACCATCATTGAAAAGAAGCTTTCTTTTTTTTACAATATACAACAAAACACTCATTAAACCGTTATTTTTTTCATAAATACAAACCCAATTTTTTTCTTACAAAATACAACGAAACCATCCCTAACCAAAGATTTGTTTCTTCTTACAAAAAACGAAACCATATTTGGACAAAAAAAAAATCTTACAAAATACAACGAAAGCACCCTTGAACTTACTGACAATCTTGTACGACTCCGGAGGCTTCACGAAATCAGGGAAGAACAGCCACTCCCTCAGCTCGGGGTCCATGACTTCGTGCCAAGGGTAGTCTGGCGAGCGAACGAGAAAAGGCCGTTAATGCGTCCCTTCGTGACACGTCAATACTTTTGTCATATTGTTATTGTGAATTGCGTTATGGTTGGTCGTTATTGTCAATTGCGTTATGGTTGGTCGTTATTGTGTTTTTTTTTCCCCATTTTTTAAGTGACAGGATCAAAATGTTCTGCTGAATATGTGCAAAACTTGTGTTCATAGATAAGAAAAAAATCATCATGAAAAAGTGAAAAAATGAAAAAATATAAATAGCAAGATTTTAGACATATAGTTGGTATTATTGTTGTTATCATTACCATTATCATTTAACATATTTACACCTTAAGTGGGATTTAACAATGGAGTGTTCCTTATTTTTTTTCTTTTTCTTTGTCTTCTATCCGTTTACATAATCAGGCATCTATGATTACAGGATATTTGTTCATTCGTGTGTGTGCAGCTTTTAC
>NC_061832.1:202500-205000 GCF_019202785.1 Penaeus chinensis
CTTTCTACCACAGTTGAAAAATGAGTGAAGAGAGAGATGCGGATAAAAGACGAGAGTAGATAATGATGAAAATAGTGGATAATGATAGAAAAATAATAGATACTGACATTAACAATTATCACTTTCTGTCCATCGTCTTCTACCAGAGCCGAAATAAGAGGTAAGAGAGGGGTGAGGGGGGAATAAATAGAGGAAGAGATAATTATAATAATAATTATGGTCACCTTCCGGCAGAAGAGAGAACAAGATTATAATAAATATTGTGTGTTTTGATTATATTATGATTTAATAGGTACGTGTATTTGTTAAGCCTTTTAGATTTCGTTAGATTTAATTCATTTGATTAATTTTTAAAGGGCTGTTAGTGTTTTTTATTTACTTTTTTTATTAGAGGAATTGTTTATATTGACTTCTATTTTTTTATTGTTGGGTTTTGCTAAGTAAGGAATCGATGAAGTTGTAATTCATAACTCGTGAAAACTCGCAATAAATTATAACAGAATAATAATCTATAATTATCCACAAATATACATAAAAAATTGCTTTTATTTTTTCTCAATTTTTTTTTTTTCATGTTATTGTTTTATAGGATTTTAGTGTTCTTTTTTCTCTTATCCATTCATTAACTTATCAATATATCAATATGAATATTTTTCTACTTGCCAGCATATTCATCTATCACTTCATCCATCCATTTTTCAATCCATCCATCTACCTAATTACCATTCTATCTATCCATCTATCCACCTATCCATCCACTTAACCATCCATCCATCTACCTCTCTACCTCTCTACCCACCCATCCTCCTAACCATCTATTCATCTATTCTTTTGCATTCTTTGCCTTTTACATCATCCACCTCTCTGCCTACCTCCTTCTCCACCTCTCCACCCACACCTCCACCTCTCCACCTACCCACCTTTCCCTCTCTCTACCTCTCCATCCACCTACCCACCTCTCCATCTACCAACCTCTCCACCTTACCCACCTCTCCGCCTACCCACCTCTCCGCCTACCCACCTCTCCCCCTACCCACCTCTCCCCCTACCCACCTCTCCCCCTACCCACCTCTCCCCCTACCCACCTCTCCCCCTACCCACCTCTCCCCCTACCCACCTCTCCGCCTACCCACCTCTCCCCCTACCCACCTCTCCGCCTACCCACCTCTCCGCCTACCCACCTCTCCCCCTTCCCACCTCTCCCCCTACCCACCTCTCCCCCTACCCACCTCTCCCACTACCCACCTCTCCCCCTACCCACCTCTCCGCCTACCCACCTCTCCCCCTACCCACCTCCCCGCCTACCCCCCTCTCCGCCTACCCACCTCTCCCCCTACCCACCTCTCCCCCTTCCCACCTCTCCCCCTACCCACCTCTCCCCCTACCCACCTCTCCCCCTACCCACCTCTCCCCCTTCCACCTCTTCCCCTACCCACCTCTCCCCCTACCCACCTCTCCCCCCTACCCACCTCTCTGCCTACCCACCTCTCCCCCTACCCACCTCTCCCCCTACCCACCTCTCCCCCTACCCACCTCTCCCCCTACCCCCCTCTCCCCCTTCCCACCTCTCCCCCTACCCACCTCTCCCCCCTACCCACCTCTCCCCCTACCCACCTCTCCCCCTTCCCACCTCTCCCCCTACCCACCTCTCCCCCTACCCACCTCTCCCCCTTCCCACCTCTCCCCCTACCCACCTCTCCCCCTACCCACCTCTCCCCCTACCCACCTCTCCCCCTACCCACCTCTCCCCCTACCCACCTCTCCGCCTACCCACCTCTCACCCCTACCCACCTCTCCGCCTACCCACCTCTCCCCCTACCCACCTCTCCCCCTACCCACCTCTCCCCCTACCCCCCTCTCACCCCTACCCACCTCTCCACCTACCCACCTCTCACCCCTACCCACCTCTCCGACTACCCACCTACCCACCTACCCACCTCGCCACCTACCCAACTACCCACCTGTCCCCCTACCCACCTCTCCCCCTACCCACCTCTCACCCCTACCCACCTCTCCGCCTACCCACCTCTCCGCCTACCACCTATCCACCTCTGTACCTCTACACCTACCCACCTATCCACCAATCCATCCATCCACTCTTTCTCACGTTTTACCTTTAACGTCCTCCAGCGTGCATGACTCCAGGAGGTCAGGTCGACTGGGCATTGGGACTTTGGTGTCCGTCTTCCTCGTGTCCTTCGGCGCCGGGTGGTCCGGGCTGGAAAGGGGCGTTCCAGAGGGGCGGGGTGACGTTACAAAGGGTCGGCTGATTGGTAATGATTGGTGAGCTACTAAGGATTGTAGGTGAAGGGGATTTTAGAAGGGTAATTTTTGTTATTAGGGAGAAAGGATTAGGTGGTTGGTAGCTATCGTTAGTAGAAAGGATTAGGTAGGTAGGATTGTCTTCTGATTGGGTAGAAAGGAGTAGGTGATTGGTATCTTGGAAGGTTTATTTCGTTATTAGGGAGAAAGGAGTAAAGGATTAGGTGATTTTTGTTGG
>NC_061832.1:210000-220000 GCF_019202785.1 Penaeus chinensis
CACAAAATTCCAATTTCAGCTAATCAATCTCGAATAATTTAAAATCCAATCTTAAATCCAAATCTTAAATTTTTTTTTCTTTACTTTCAATCTTGAAATCTTTATTTCTTTACTTTTAAACTTTAATTATTTTTAATTTCTTTAGTTTTCATCCTTAAACCTTTAAATCTTAAATCTTTAAATCTTTAAATTTTTTAATCTGTAAACCTTTAAACCTTTAAAACCTTAAATCTATATTTCTTTATTTATAATCTTTAAATCTTTATTTCTATATCTTTTATCTTTAAATCCTTAAATCCAAAAAAACAACAACATTTATCTAGTCCCGCCAGCCTTTCCACCCACGAGCTTGTGCCTTCAACCGCACTCACCATCATGACAATATTCGTGGCGATGTACGAGGACCTAATCACCAGCTGGAACACGCTGACGAGGGGAGCAATCAGCCTCTGAAGGGAGTTTTCTTCCTCGCCTCCTCCTCCTTCCCCTCCTCCTCCTCCTCCTCCTGGTCCTCCTCCTCCTCCTCCTTCTCTGTCTCTTCCATCTCCTCCTCCTCCACCTCCTCCACTACCAAGGTCGTCTGTAACTCCACCTACAGCGCCTCCGTCGTGGTGTGGAGTGTAAGGGACGAGGTAGTCCACTTTATCTGTCTTCTCCTGTGGAAGAGGACGTGATAAATAAAGACATCCAGATAAAAGCGAATGGAAATTGGCAAAGAGAACTGTCAATAACAAAGGGGAGAGAAATAAAAAATCTGAAAAATATATTGAAAACATCATCTCAGATTCAAATGTCAGAGTCAAACGTCACATTCAAACGTCACATTCAAATGTCACATTCAAACGTAACATTCAAATGTCACATTGAAACGTCACATTCAAATGTCACATTCAAATGTCACATTCAAACGTCACATTCAAATGTCACATTCAAATGTCATATTCATTTATCAAATTCAAACGTCAGATTCAAACGTCAATTTCACTCAAACGTCAGATTCAAAACTCAAATTCAAAAGTCAAATTCAAAAGTCAAATTCAAAAGTCAAATTCAAAACTCAAATTCAAAACTCAAATTCAAACGTCAGATTCAAAAGTCAAATTCAAACGTCAGATTCAAACGTCAGCTTCAAACGTCAGCTTCAAATGTCATATTCAAAAGTTAAATTCAAAAGTCAAATTCAAAAGTCAAATTCAAAACCCAAATTCAAAAATCAAATTCTAAAATCAAATTCAAACGTCAAATTCAAACATCAGATTCAAAAGTCAAATTCAAAACCCAAATTCAAAAGTCAAATTCAACAGTCAAATTCAAACGTCAGATTCAAATGTCAAATTCAAAAAACGAAGTTGCTCAAACGCTTTCAAATAACCGCTCAAAAAACGCGCAAAATAAAGTGTAGCAAAAAAGGGAAATGCATAAAAACGAGCGATCGAAAAAGAGAAAGATAGCAGAGAAAAATCAGATAAAAAGGATGTAATAAAAAAAAAAAAAAAAAATATATAACAAAGACGATAATTGTGTTGATACAGATCACGATAAAGATGATAATGGCGAAAAGGATGATAATAATAATATTTGTAATAATAACAGACGCATTAATATCATGACAATTATTACTAATATTGCTGTTGCTCTCTAGTCACTAATATTGGCAATGGAATTATAATAATAATTAAGTGTTCTGAAACAGTGATGATAATGATACTGACATGACAATAATGATGATGATAATAATAATTGCAGTGATAATGATGATGGTGGTGATGACAATAATTATAATAATGATACAGTAATAATAATCATAACACTAATGACAAGGATAATAATAACAAGAATTTTAATAATTATGATAATAAGTATGATAATAACAGCAATAATAAAGGCAATGGTAATGATAATAATAATAATGATTACAACAATAAAAATGATTACAATAATAATGATGATAAAATAATAATAATGATAAAATAATAATAATATGATGATGATAATGATGGTGATTTTAATGATAGCAATAATAATTCTACCAATAAGAATTATGATAACTATAATAACAATGATAATGATAACAATAATAAGGATACTCGAAATAATGATAATGATAATAATACTAACAATAATAATAATAATACTAACAATAATAATGATAATAATAATATAAATAATAATAATGATAAAAATAGTAATAATAATAATAACACTAATAATGATAATAATAATAATAAGGATAACAATGATAAGAAAAATAGTAACAATCCCAATAACACGTCAGTTCCAACGACACACCCACTGCTTATGAAAACAACATTGTAAATACAGAGCACGTGTTGAAGCCAATAAGATAATTGCTAATTGTTGTTTCGTTAATTACCTGGAAAGATAATTAGCGTGAAAGGTCGAGGGACGGTATGTCTGTGCGTGTGCGTTTGAGTGTGTTTGTGTGTGTGTGTGTGTGTGTGTGTGTGTGTGTGTGTGTGTGTGTGTGTGTGTGTGTGTGTGTGTGTGTGTGTGTGTGTGTGTGTGTGTGTGTGTGTGTGTGTGTGTGTGTGTGTGTGTGTGTGTGTGTGTGTGTGTGTGTGTGTGTGTGTGTGTGTATGTGTGTGTGTGGGGGGGGGGGTGTTCGTGCGCATGTGTGTCAACAAATCATTTGATTGTTTAGTTTGTAATAACAGAATCAATAATTAACTCTTTTCACAGTAGACTGCCTCCCTATCAAAATAATGACTGATGGGCAGCAAAAATTCAAATAATATTTTCAAAATGTACATTCGAGAAACGATACAAAACCACAAATTCTCTATTCAAATTTAGATATTTAGACTGTAAATAAATGAAAAGATTATTACAACAGAATAATGAATTTTGATACATCGGATTGTGTTACCTTAATCGTAGACGTTGCGTTTATAGGGACGTACATTAATCTCTACATAATTTGGAGATAGTTTAGATGTTATCCGAATGGCTATAAACCGATAAAGCTAGTAGTATAATCTGGTTAGTAGTATTTTTTCACCTAAAGTTGTGTTTAAAATTATATATTCATATAATTAAATTGAGTGGCCATACATATAGTGGAGACGAAACGGAGCATTTTAATCTACATATATAACCTAGATATCTCGTTTCAAGACATCAGGGAATCTAAATACCTTTGTCGTAGCAGAAAGAAGTGCCAAAACAGTGCCTCACGAGAGTGTCTGAGACGTGTAGGGAGAAACCATCCTTCTGGTGCAGCAAGGTTGTGTCTTAGAAGGAGTTATATATCATGCGTGGATAAACACGGCGTCTTAGGAAAGTGCTGCGTGAATCTACTAAGGAAGGGTGAAGGAGGGACTAGGAGGGTATAATAGAAATAAGAGTGAAAAGAGAATCACTAAATTCTCCTACTGGTACTGCTACGGGGGAAAAGCATAGAGGAGACGAAAACATATTCGTTAACACTAAAAGGACATCAGAAAAAGAAACTGAAAGTTGACGCTTTGTCAGTACTTTCTAAGCTCGACCTCCAGAACGAAGGGCGTGGGCGCGAGGAGGAGCAGGGAGACGGAAGACCTGGGCGGCATACGAGTACCTGGGAGGGGCGTGGGCAGAGTTTGGAGGGCAGTGAGCCATTGGGACCTCCTGAAGTGTTGTTACTCCTGAGCGAGTTGTTGTTACTGCGCACCGATTCGCGGATGGAGGCGTTACGACTCCGGGCGGAGGTCAGGGAAGTGTCCCAGCCCGGGTCGGACTCCTTGCTGGCACTCACGCCCACGACACCCACGACACCCTCCTGGCGTGGGTGGGTGGGTGGGTGGGCGGGGCGAGGCGAGGGTGAGGGAGGGAGGTGGCGTTATTGGGCGAATTCGGGGGAAATGAACAACAACATATGATCTAATCTACAATTTTGATTAAGGCTGGATTAACTTGGGGTCTTGCTCTGTCTACGTAAGGAGGCTCGACTGAAGAAACTAGCCATCGTAGGAACATTCAGTTATCTTATCTTGTATACTAGAGGAAAATACTCCACTGTCACCTAAATTCGTGCAATTCATCTAGTCTTCGCAGTGATTTTATTAATACTACTTTTGATCGACCACCGACCATATGCATCATATATAACAGTTCCATAATAATTTTATAAACAAAAGATTTAAAAGAATATAATACACATTACAATATTTCTCTATCGTAATCATGCTCTTAATCTAACAGAATGTGATTTTATCGTAATCGTATAAAACTACCATTAAGAATTAGTACAATACATTATCATTCCGATCGAAACAGATGAGTTAAAGAGAGCCTAATGGTGATGGTCATGCAAACTAGACGGCATACTAACGATCAGGTGTCATGCAACGTCATGCACATATACCTGAATGTACTGTTCTGACGAGACGATAGTATAACAAGTATTAAAAAAAAAAAGGAAAATCGACGAAGAAGAATACTCAAAATAGAACAGGTGTAAAAATGTTCTATCGGAAGAGAACACAGCATATTGAAAAACTTGTGCACCAAAAAAAAAAAAAAAAGTGTTTTATTACCCCTCGGGGAAAAATTCTCCCGGGGAAGAGAAAGAACACGGGGGGGGGAGGAATGTTCTGTCGATGGACACGAGGACGTAATGTTACACGTGGAAAAGACAAAAAGTTCTACCGTGTACGAAGAAGAACTATTGAAGAAAAGTTAAAGCCAAAAATAATAATCGCATTATAGGCGGACGGCGGACGATTTTATTTCAGACGAAGAAGAAAAAATCACTAACAATATTTATATAATAAAGAAAATTATACTAAATGTGTATATTAATAACTATACAAAAATAAATTAATAAGCAGAATGTAAATAAATAAATAATATATAAAACTAAATAAATGTAAAAGGAAAGGAACACATAACCAAATAAAAAAAATAATAAATAAATAAACTAGCAACATAGGTATATCAGAATAAATAGTGCATTGTTAACTTAAAGAAAAATGAAAAAAAAAAACGAAGGAAAAAACCGTATGGAGATTAAACACAAACTAATAAAAATATCTGACGTACAACTGACGTCTTCCTCCGACACAAATAACGTAAAATAACTTCATTAGACGTAGAGGATGCGCTGACGTACACAGAAAGAGGCGAGAGAGACAAACAGACAATAAACGGACGATAAACAACAAACAGAATAAAACGCATTTTTTTTTCTATATTCGGGTGTGTTCTGTGGCCTCTTGTGGTGTGCTGCCTGGGGTGGGGTGGGAGGGGGGGGGGTCGTGTGAAGGAGGAGGAAGATGAAAATAGGAGATAGAGAAGGTGAATAATTAGAGGTGAAGAGAAAGGGAGGAAAATGGGAGATAGAAAGGTGAATAATTAGAGGTGGAGAGAAAAGAAAGAAAATAGGAGATAGAAAGGTGAATAATTAGAGGTGAAGGGAAAGGAAGGATTTTTTTTTTTTTATTATGCGAAAAAAGAGAAAGAGATGGATGGAAAGGAATAGATAGATAGATAAATATAGATATAGATATAGATATACTTTTTCAATAGTCTTAGATGGGTTGTTGTAATGTGCTAAGAAAAAGAGAAAAATCTTGTGAGAAAGAATTTAGAATGTCAACTAAACTTTTTTTGTGCTGTTAATCTTTCTACTTAATTTTTTTTTTTTCCTAAGGTATTCATGTTAGATTATATTAATATTATGCATCTGATGTATTCCCCAAGGAAACCATTATCAAATATATGCAAATATATACACCTAAAGTTGTTATATCTTCGAGACCTAACTGTATATTGAATATATTTTCCCTACGAGGTGAATATATTTTTTTACTAAGATTAGTAAGCAATCACATATTGTAAAATAGCTTTATTATATTACAATATAAACAAGATATTTTTCTTCGTTAATGCGAGTAGATGCAAACTCATCATCCACAGTATTATTTATTATAAGATTAAATTAATTATTTAGTTGTCTGTATAAGAACATTATTCATGCACGTATGACCATATTGCTGTTTCTTCTGTTTCTGTTTCAACATAATTATTTTTGTTTGTTTGTTTGTTTTTGTGCGAAAGTATTGTATTCCTTCGTTCTA
The DNA here is from genome assembly GCF_019202785.1 of Penaeus chinensis. NCBI lineage: Eukaryota > Metazoa > Arthropoda > Malacostraca > Decapoda > Penaeidae > Penaeus > Penaeus chinensis. Next base: position 216,078 of record NC_061832.1, read on the forward strand.
CTGTATTCTCAAGCTAAGCGAAGGAGATAAAGAAATGCTGCTAATTGCTAATTTAATAATCAAGATAATCTATTAGGCAACATGAATATGAGAGATAGATACATTGATATATGTAAATATAAGCAAAGGAAAATAAGGATAAAAACGAGGGAAGAGGCGGAAGGAGGCTGTTGGGAAGAAGAAGAATTGATAAGAAGGGAAAAGGAGGGGAGAGGAAACAGGAAAGAGAACCGAGAGAATAGGGAGAAGAGAAGACCGAGAGAGGAGCTAAAGAAAGAAAGGAAATTGGGAGAGAGGAGGAGATAAGGAGTATTAAAAGTGGGAAACGGAGAAATAAGATAAAAGAGTATTGTACAAGGGGGGAGAAGAAGATAAGTTAATATTAGGGAAAAGAAGGAGTAAGAGAGAAAGAGATAAAGAGAGGAAGGAATGAAAGAGAAAGAGAAGGGAGGACAGGAAAGTGAGATGTAATTAGAGTTGAGAGTATAACAGAAAGATAAAGAAAGGAGAGACGAACAGGAAGAGGAAAGAAATAAAGGCAAAGAAAGGAGAAGAGTAAAAAAGAGATAAAGAGGAGCGAGAAAAGAGAGAGATAGAATGAGGACGAAAGAGAAAGGGAGGGAGAGGGAGGGAGGAAGGGAAGCAGAGAGAGAGAAAGAGAGAGAGAGAGAGAGAGAGAGAGAGAGAGAAGGGGAGAGAGAGAGAGAGAGAGAGAGAGAGAGAGAGAGAGAGAGAGAGAAAGAGAAAGAGAGAGAGAGAGAGAGAGAGAGAGAGAGAGAGAGAGAGAGAGAGAGAGAGAGAGAGAGAGAGAGAGAGAGAGAGAGAGAGAGAGAGAGAGAGAGACTGAAACAGAAGCAGAGAAATAAACTAAGAGAAGAGAGAGAAGGCTAAAAAGCTGCGAGAGTAGACCAGACAGAGGCGAGGGGGGGCGGGGCATGGCGGTGGGGAGGCGGCTCTCACAGTGGCGTTGACGAGCGCCGGCCGAATGTAGCAGTGCCCGAGGCTGGCCATGGGCAGCGGCGGCCACGGTTGGCGGGAGGAACGCGAGGCTACTTGCAAATCATGAAGGGCACCTACGCCGACGCCGACGCCGCTGCCGCCACGCCGTCGGGAGCGGCTCAGGGACGTCCGTCGGGAGCGGATTTCGGACACCGACGAGCGACCCGACTTCATGGAGCGGCTCCTGACGGTGCTGCGGCGGATCAGGTAGCGGACGCTCGAGCCCATCGGCGATAACAGGGCCGCCTGTGGGGGCAGGGCAGGTCAGGGCGGGGCAGGGCAGGGAAGGGAAGAGAAGGGCAGGGCTGGGCAGGGCAGGGCAGGGAAGGGAAGAGAAGGGCAGGGCTGGGCAGGGCAGGGCAGGGAAGGGAAGAGAAGGGCAGGGCAGGGCAGGGCAGGGCAGGGCAGGGAAGGGAAGAGAAGGGCAGGGCAGGGCAGGGCGGGGCAGGGCAGGGAAGGGAAGAGAAGGGCAGGGCAGGGCGGGGCAGGGCAGGGAAGGGAAGGGAAGGGCAGGGCTGGGCAGGGCAGGGCAGGGCAGGGAAGGGCAGGGAAGAGAAGGGCAGGGCAGGGCTGGGCAGGGAAGGGAAGATAAGGGTAGGGCAGGGCAGGGCAGGGTAAGGCAGGGTAGGGCAGGGCAGGGCAGGGTAGGGCAGGGTAGGGCAGGGCAGGGCAGGGTAGGGTAGGGCAGAGCAGAGCAGGGCAGGGTAGTGTAGGCCAGGGCAGGAGGGGAAAAGGCAGGGCAGGAGAGGGAAGAGAAGGGAAGGGAAAGGCAGGAAAGGAAAGGGTAGAGCAGGGCAAAGCAGGGATGGGCAGGTTATGACAGGGCAGGAGAGGGGAAGGCAGGGCAGGGAAGGGAAGAGAATAGCAGGGCAGGAAAGGAAAGGGTAGAGCAAGGCGGAGCAGGGATGGGCAGGTTATGACAGGGCAGGAGAGGGGAAGGCAGGCAGGTCAGGGATGGAAAGGAAAGACTAAATAGGGAAGGATAGGGCAGGGTTGGGCAGGGCAGAGACGAGAAGGGCAGAGCAGGGAAGGGAAAGGCAAGATTGGATAGGGTAGGGCAGAAAGGGGTAGGGCAGGGTAGGGAAGAGAAGGGCAAGGGAGGGAAGATTAGGGCAGGTCATTACAGGGTTGGGCTGGGCAGAGTAGGGAAGGGAAGGACTTCGAAAAGAAAGTCAAAATAGGGCAGGGTAGGGTAGGGCAGGACGTGGAAGAGAAGTGCCAGACAGGATAGGGCAGGGCAAGACAAGTCGGTACAAAGCAGGGCAGGGCAGAACAGGGTGGGATAGGGCAAGACACGTTAGGATACCGCGGGACAGGATGGCTCACAGCAGGCAGGCCAGGGTATGCCAAGGCAATCATGATAGGGTAGGGCAGGGCAGGGTAGGGTAGGGTACGGCTCCGGGGGACAGAGCAAGACAAGACAAGTTAGATCAGGGCAGGTCAAGGCAGGGTATGGCAAGATAGGTCAGGCCAGGACAGGGTAGGTCAGGGCAAGGCAGGTCAGGCCAGGCCATTACAGGGCAAGGCAGGTCAGGGCAGAGTACGGCAAGGCAGGGTAGAGCAGGCCAGGAGAAGACGGGATAGAATAGAACAGATTTTATTTATATTATCAAGTAAGAAAATAGATAAAGAGAGAAGAACGAAATAAGAATAGGGTGAAAGAGGATGAAAAAAAAGGATAAACCAGAAGATAAGGAGGGCAAAGAGGAAACAAAGTAAGAGTTAGAAGAGAAAGGGAAAAAAACAAAAGGATTTAGAAAGAAAGGGGGAAAGAAAAGAAGAAATGGGAAGAAAATGTAAATAGCAAGGGAAGGAAAACAAAGAAGAAATAACAGAAATTACAAAGATAATTAAGGAAACAGAAAGAAAAGGTAAGAAAGAAAAACACGGAGAATAAGAATAAGTACAAAAATAAATAAAAAAGGAAAACAAAAGCAAAGATACAAACAAATAAAGAAAAGGCAAACAGAGAGAAGAGAGAAACCAAAAGAGGATTTGCAACAAAGGAGAGAAAGTCAACCAAAAAGTTAAACTAGGAGAGTTGATAAATACATCATCAAGGAAAAGGGAAAAGAGAAAGAGAGTAGAAGAAAAAGAAGACGAAGAAGAAGACGAAGAAGAAGATGTGAAAAAAGAAAAAGAAAAAGAAAACGAAGAGGAAGAAGGAAAAAAGAAAAAGGAAAAGGAAGAGAAAAATAAAAGGAAGAGGAAGAAGAAAAAACAAATAAAAATAAATAAAGAGAAAGAGAAAATAAAGAGAAAGAAGGATAAAAAAAAGAATAAAAAAAAGAAGAGGAAGGAGAAAAAGAAGAAAAAAGAAAAAGGAAGAGGAAAAGAAAAAGAACGAGAAAAGGGGAAAAAGGAGAAAAAATCGAAAAAGAAAACAATAAGAGAAAAAGAAAGAGAAAGAGAAAAGAGGAAGAAGAAGGGAAAAATAAGAAAAAAAGAGAAAAAAAGGAAATTTATCGACCGGGCAGATAAGGTGATAAACACGGCATCAAAGAAGAGGGAAAACAGACAGAGAGGAACGCAGGGAATGGAGGATAGGAATAAAAAGAGAAAGCCAGAGGAGAGAGGAACAGAAAAAGAAGGGAGAAAAGAAAGAAAATGGAAAGACGACATAATGTCAATTAAAGAAGAGAGGAAATGGGAAGAGGGAATAAAATCATAGGAAATCAGAGCAGAGATAATAAATGCCCTTAAATAAGATAATAAAATGAGAAAGCAGGGAGAGGGAAAAAGAGGAAGAGGAGAGCGATTGATGGGAAATTCCTGAGGGAAGGGAAGAGGTCACAGGAAGAGTGCGTGACTCGCCGGTGAGAAGGGGAGGGGAGAAGGGAGGAAGGGGGAGGGAGGGGAGGAGAGCGGAAGGAGGAGAGAAGAGGAGAGGAGGGAAGGAAGGAGGGAAGAGGGAGGTGAGGGGG
>NC_061832.1:227500-230000 GCF_019202785.1 Penaeus chinensis
ATCTGTCTATCTGTCTATCTGTCTATCTGTCTATCTGTCTATCTGTCTATCTGTCTATCTGTCTATCTGTCTATCTGTCTATCTGTCTATCTGTCTATCTGTCTATCTGTCTATCTGTCTATCTGTCTATCTGTCTATCTGTCTATCTGTCTATCTGTCTATCTGTCTATCTGTCTATCTGTCTATCTGTCTATCTGTCTATCTGTCTATCTGTCTATCTGTCTATCTGTCTATCTGTCTATCTGTCTATCTGTCTATCTGTCTATCTGTCTATCTGTCTATCTGTCTATCTGTCTATCTGTCTATCTGTCTATCTGTCTATCTGTCTATCTGTCTATCTGTCTATCTGTCTATCTGTCTATCTGTCTATCTGTCTATCTGTCTATCTGTCTATCTGTCTATCTGTCTATCTGTCTATCTGTCTATCTGTCTATCTGTCTATCTGTCTATCTGTCTATCTGTCTATCTGTCTATCTGTCTATCTGTCTATCTGTCTATCTGTCTATCTGTCTATCTGTCTATCTGTCTATCTGTCTATCTGTCTATCTGTCTATCTGTCTATCTGTCTATCTGTCTATCTGTCTATCTGTCTATCTGTCTATCTGTCTATCTGTCTATCTGTCTATCTGTCTATCTGTCTATCTGTCTATCTGTCTATCTGTCTATCTGTCTATCTGTCTATCTGTCTATCTGTCTATCTGTCTATCTGTCTATCTGTCTATCTGTCTATATGTCTGCCTATCTGTCTATCTGTCTATCTGTCTATCTTTCTATCAATCCACCCATCTATCTACCCATCTACCCACCTCTCTTATCTTTCAACCAACCTCCCTCAGCATCGTTCCCACTTACCCTCCCGTCCCTTACCCAACTTACCCATGCTTCCATCAACCTTTGCACCCATCACCAACCTACATCAGCCCCTCCCCCCCCCCCCTCCCCCCTCCCGCCAATCTCTGTACTTACATTCCTCCAGGAAGTAGGCGTAGGGAGGGAGACTCAGCAACACGATCTGAAAGGTAAACTGCAGGAGAAAGTTGACGACGCTTAAACCTGCCACTGCCTTGAGGTACCGGCCCGTGTGACCTGTTGGGGGAGAGAGGGGGGGAAGGGGGAGGTATAAGTAGATATTTGGATAGTGTGATGTAAGGGAATGTATGGGGGGGTAATGGGGGTGAGGGTGGGGGTGATGGTGATGGTGATAATTGTGGTGGTGGTGAGGGTGATGGTGATTGATGGTGATAATTGTGGTGGTGGTGATGGTGATGGTGATGATTGTGGTTGTGGTGGTGATGGTGATGGAGATGATGATGGTGAAGGGGAAGGTGATGGTGGTGATGGTGGTGAGGATGGGGTGATGATAATAATAGTGATAGTGATGATGATGGTGATGGTAGTTGTTATAGTGATGGTGCTAGTGGTGGTGGTGGTGGTGATGGAGATGATAATGATGGTGGCATTGGTGATGGTGATGATGAGGATGGCAGTGGTTTTAGTAGTGGTGGTGATGAAGATGATAATGACAATACTGAAAATGATAGTGTCTTTGATTACGATCATGATAATGGTGGTGATAATGATGACAACAATAATTAGAATGTTGATCATAAAGGTGATGATAATGACTAATGAAATATTAACAATGTCGACGATAATCATTAAATCGACGATAAAGATTAAATATGACAGTGATTACTTTGATGATAATAATAATTATGGTGCTAATAGTACTAATAACAATAATAAAGATCACATCAACTATGATAATAAAAACAATATGATAACAGTAATAGGCCTACTAGTGATCAAAAGAAAAATTGGTAACAATAACCAAAATAATAACCAAAACAGAAACAATAAAAACAATAACAATAACCAAAAACAATCTAATGCAAAAGCAAACAAACAAAAAACAAACAGAAAACAAAAAAAAAAACAAGCAAATGACATCAAGATCTCAGAAGAGTAACGCTGACTCACTCGCTGCAAGATTCATGACTCACTCATGAATATTACGAAGTAGAGCAAAGAGCTATTACTATTTAAATCGACGCTAATGGCTTGAAATCCCCCTGACTTGCCCATGAACCACGTCTCTCACTCACTGTTGACTCAGCTCCTTGATTCCCTCTTGCTTCATTTGTTTCTCCTCATTGTTGCTTCATTTCTTCCATTTGTTTTTGCTTCACTTCTCTCATTCATCCTTGCTTCAGTTCTCCTTCCTCCCTCCTCCGTTTTATTACTTATCTTTGCTTCGATGTTTCAATTCGTTCATGCTTCGCTTCATTGAGCTAGCCTTGCTTCAGTGCGTTCGTACCATTCGCGCTTCAAATCTTTCAAGATATTTGCTTCAGCTTTTTATGCATTTCTTATCCTTTTTTTTTCATTTTTGATTCACTTCTTTGATTTACCCTTGCTTCACTTGCCTGACTCACCGCTGACTAGTACTCATCCTCTCCCAGTTTTTTCTATTCATCTGACTCATCCGTTTTACTCACTC
>NC_061832.1:262500-265000 GCF_019202785.1 Penaeus chinensis
AGAGGGAAGAAGGATAAGAAAAAGGAAGCGGGAGAGGGAAGAAGGATGAAGAAGGAGGAAGAGGGAGGGGGAGGAAGGAGGAAGAGGGAGGGGGAAGAAGGATGAAGAAGAAGGAAGAGGGAGAGGGAAGGATAGAGGAAGAGGAGGAAGAGGGAAGGAAAAGAAAAAGGAAGAAGAGGGGGGAGAAAGGAGAGGATGGAAATAAAGAAGGGAGAGAATCAGTAGGATAGGGAAAGAGGGAAGAGAGGGAAGGCATACGAAGAGAGCGATAGAGAAAAAAGTAAGAGAAGAGAAGGAAAGAGACACGCAAACAAAAAGAGAGAAAAACAAAAACAAAAACAGGCAGAGAGAGAGAGAGAGAGAAAGAGAAAGAGAAAGAGAAAGAGAGAGAGAGAGAGAGAGAGAGAGAGAGAGAGAGAGAGAGAGAGAGAGAGAGAGAGAGAGAGAGAGAGAGGGAAAGAAAGAAAGAAAGAAAGAAAGAAAGAGAGAGAGAGAGAGAGAGAGAGAGAGAGAGAGAGAGAGAGAGAGAGAGAGAGAGAGAAAGAAAGAAAGAAAGAAAGAAAGAAAGAAAGAGAGAGAGAGAGAGAGAGAGAGAGGGGGGGGGAGAGAGCGAAAGAAAGAAAGAAAGAAAGAAAGAAAGAGAGAGAAAGAGAGGGAGAGAGAGAGAGAGAGAGGAGAGAAGAAGAGAGACAAACAGACCTAAAGAAGCAGAACAAAAGAGAAAAAAAAGACAGACAAACAGAAAGGAGAAAACGAAGAAACAAAGAAAAGGGAGAAACGAGGACCGGGAAGGGAAGAAGGGGAGAGAGCGAGGCCACGATAAAGATAAAACCGAAAACACCGAAAGGTCAAAGCGTGCATTACGCCCGCGTGCGTGGGCGGCAGATGGGCGCCACGGTTGCCAAGGGTCATGAATACGACCCAAGGCTAGCACTGTGGTCGTACGTAAGGTGGTCGTTTGTAGGTGGTCGTACGAAGGTGGTCGTTCGTAGGTGGTCGTACGAAGGTGGTCGTACGAAGGTGGTCGTTCGTAGGTGGTCGTACGTAGGTGGTCGTACGTAGGTGATCGTACGTAGGTGGTCGTACGTAGGTGGTCGTACGTAGGTGGTCGTTTGTAGGTGGTCGTACGTAGGTGGTCGTACGTAGGTGGTCGTACGAAGGTGGTCGTACGAAGAAGGTCGTACGTAGGTGATCGTACGAAGGTGGTCGTACGTAGGTGATCGTACGTAGGTGGTCGTACGTAGGTGGTCGTTCGTAGGTTGTTGTTCGTAGGTGGTCGTTCGTAGATGGTCGTACGAAGGTGGTTGTTCGTAGGTGGTCGTACGAAGGTGGTCGTACGAAGGTGGTTGTCCGTAGGTGGTCGTACGAAGGTGGTCGTCCGTAGGTGGTCGTACGTAGGTGGTCGTACGAAGGTGGTCGTCCGTAGGTTGTCGTACGTAGATGGTTGTTCGTAGGTGGTCATCCGTAGGTGGTCGTACGTAGGTGGTCGTTCGTAGGTGGTCGTACGAAGGTGGTCGTACGAAGGTGGTCGTACGAAGGTGGTTGTTCGTAGGTGGTCGTACGAAGGTGGTCGTCCGTAGGTGGTCGTACGAAGGTGGTCGTACGTAGGTGGTCGTCCTCGCTGACAGAACACACGTGGCTCTCCCTATCGCTTGGCCCGAGGCAAGGGGGTGGGCGGGGGTCGTTAATCAGGGCGCGTGGGCGTGGGCTCTGCCGTGGGCGGACGAGGAGATGGGCGGCGGAGGGCCTGAGGGGCTGTGTTGTTGCTGTGTTGTGGGGATCTCGTTGCGATGTTCGTGTGCGTTGCTCTGCTGTATTCTTTGGTGTATTTTTGTAGTTTGATTTGTTGGTGTGCGTGTGTGCGTGTGTGTGTGTGTGTGTGTGTGTGTGTGTGTGTGTGTGTGTGTGTGTGTGTGTGTGTCTGCTGTCTCTTCCTCTTCCCCCTTTCTTTCCCTCTCTCCGTCCTTTTCTCCCATTTCTGAGAAAGTCATGTTACAATCACATGGCAAATTATATAGTAATGCTGTGGTAAGTTACATAGTCATGTTGAGTGGTTGTTACAATTAAATGTTACGTTATAAAGGAATGTTGTTGTGATATTAAGCGCGGTCGTAGTTCAGTCGTAAAGTGGTCGTTCTGTGTGGGTGTGGTCGTAGGAGAAGCAGGCAGCAGAGGTACGTAGGTCCACCCTCTGCCAGCATATGATTACCTTTCGCCAGGTCATTAATCTGCATAACAAGGTCAGTGTGGGGCTTTTCCCTCCTCCTCTATGCCCCCTTTTCTCGTCCTTTTCCCTCTCTTGCGCCCCTCTTTTCATTGTCTGATCTCTTTTCCTTCCTTTCCCCGCCCCCGTTTCCCTCTTTTTTTTCTCTCTCTCTGTCTCCTGTTCCACTTCACTTTCACTTTTTCTCTCTCCTCTCCCCTCTTTTCTCTCTACTCTCCCTCCCTTTTATCTTCCCTCTCACTCTCTCCTGTTTCCTCACTGTACTCTTCTGTTCTT
>NC_061832.1:285000-287500 GCF_019202785.1 Penaeus chinensis
TCTCTCTCTCTCTCTCTCTCTCTCTCTCTCTCTCTTTCCTCTTCCTCTTCCTCTTCCTCTTCCTCTTACTCTTACTCTTACTCTTACTCTTACTCTTACTCTCCCTCTCCCTCTCCCTCTCCTCTCCCTCTCCTTCTCCCTCTCCCTCTCCCTCTCCCTCTCCCTCCCCTCTCTCCCTCCCCTCTCTCCCTCCCCTCTCTCCCTCCCCTCTCTCCCTCTCCTTCTCTCTCCTTCTATCCCCCTTCCCTCCTTCTTCATAATATCCCTTCCATACAGTAATCCCACTTACAAACCAAAAGCCAAGACATATAAACACATGAACTTCCATTATCCTTCGTAACAAAACTTTCAAAACTCATTTCCACTAAAAAATCCAGAACTTTCCGGCTCTCGACCTGAACAGATGGACCAAAGATAGAACAAATAACAATTTTCTTCTGTCGAGTCATTTACACTTTGTCGATTTCGTGTAAGCTTTGGTCGCAATGGCGTGGAAGTGTTCAATGATGTTACGTTGGCGGTCGAGGTGCTCTTTTCCTCTTTCTCCTCCTCCTCCTCCTCCTTCTCCTCCTACTTCTGCTGCTTCTGCTAATGCTACTTCTACTATAAATTATACTTCTGTTATTATTAATACCTTAATTTTTACTGCTCTTTTTATTTCTACTACTACTGCTATTATTGCTACTACTACTAATATTACTACTTCTTTTGCTACATATTAATAATAATATTACTACTATTACACCTACTACTATCACTACTGTTACTACGACTACTAATATTACAACTGTTACTATTGATAACATCACTAGTACTACTAGTAATATTATTACTATTTATGCTACTACTAATACTACTACTGCTACAAATACTACAACTACTACTACTACTATTAAAATAATGATACTATTATAACTACTACTAATACTATTATCACTGCTACTACTAACAGTACTACTAATACTATTATTACAGCCACTACTAACACTACTACTACTACTAATACTAGTACTAAAACTACCGCTATAAGGAGTACTACCGCCAAGACTATTACTACAACTACAACAACGCCTAAACCGCCCCCGCTATGCCTTGCAGAGCAACCTTGCCATTGCATCTAATTATTTTAATTACCTGCAAACCCATCTATCTCATCCTAAGTAATCGACCAAGGGTACCCCCCCCCCCCCTTCTCTCACTACTACTAGTGCTACTCTTTCTAGGGTGCCGTGTGGTGCAGCGGCAGCGTTCTCGTCTAGGAATCATGCTGACCTGCGTTCAAATCCCTCGCCGCCAGTGGATGGTAACCCCGGCCATTCCTTGCACACAGGGGATAGTTTAGAAGCAAAATAAAACAGACACTATGTCACACCAAGAATATCCATTGTAACAAATGGAATCAAAATAAACCTTTAAACCTCTCTCTTTCTCTCTGTTTGTCAGTATCTCTCTCTCTCTCTCTCTCTCTCTCTCTCTCTCTCTCTCTCTATCTCTCTCTCTCTCTCTCTCTCTCTCTCTCTCTCTCTCTCTCTCTCTCTCTCTCTCTCTCTCTCTCTCTCTCTCTCTCATTCTCTCTCTCTCTCCATTGTAACACATGGAATCAAATTATATCTTTAAACCTCTAAACCTAAACCTTTACTAGAACAACAACTACTCCAACACAAAACAACAAAACTCTAATGATTTAAACCTTTATCAGTCTTTTATTAACACAGCGATACAAGAAGAATCTGTTTCACGCTTCGATGCCCGAGGCTTTGTGCAATTTATCTTGGCAACGGCACAACAGCAAGGCCGGATGAAGCCATGTGTGAAGATAGGGGATAATGAAAGGTAATTTTTTTTAATGTACATGCATGCACATATACATACATACATACATATATACATATATATGTATATTCATTAAAATAAAGATACAAACAAACACACACATACATATTTAAAAATGTATATATATATGCATATATATATATATATATATATATATATATATATATATATGCACACACACACACACACACACACACACACACACACACACACACACACACACACACACACACACACATATATATATATATATATATATATATATATATATATATATATATATATATATATATGCATTATATGAATATATATTCTTTCTGTCTTTCTTCTCCCCTTCCTCCTCCTCATTATCATTATCACCATTTTCTTTTCTTCTTGTGTGTATATCTCCTGTTTTCGGCCCTCTTTATAAAAAAAAATACAAATTTGCATAATCACATCCTTCTTTCGCGTAATTAACATCTTCCGATACAGTTAATTATTTCCTCATCCAGTTGGCAATACGTCAATATTCTAAGCGTTTAAAGTTGTAATAAAAATCAAAAGAGAGGAAACTTGGATAACAGAGAAGAGAGAGAGAGAGAGAGAGAGAGAGAGAGAGAGAGAGAGAGAGAGAGAGAGAGAGAGAGAGAGAGAGAGAGAGAGAGAGAGAGAGAGAGAGAGAGAG
>NC_061832.1:302500-315000 GCF_019202785.1 Penaeus chinensis
TATTTTTTTTAACTTTCGGTTGAAATAACATGATATATAAAAGCGAAAAAAAGAGCTTGAAAGTCTTTCTGTGACTTTTGAAATAAAACATACAGCCATACTGAAGTCACAAGAGCTTATGATGGAATAAAGTATATTACTTACATAATCTCTTTCACTCTTCCTCCTCCTCTCTTTCTCCTTCTACACACCCACACGCACACACACACACATGTACATACATACACATACATACATACATACGTACACGCGCACATACATACATACATACAAACATACATACATACATACATACATACATACATACATACATACACACACACATACATACATACATACATACATACATAAATACATACATACATGCATACACACACACACATACACACACATATCTATATCTATATCTATGTCTATATCTATCTATCTATCTATCTATATACATAAATGTATGTACATATGTACACACACACACACACACACACACACACACACACACACACACACACACACACACACACACGCGCGCGCGCATATATATATATATATATATATATATATATATATATATATATACATATATATATATATATATATTATATATATACATATATACATCAAACATATATACATACATATAGATAGATTTAGATAGATAGAAAGATGCACATATGTGTATATATACACATATATATACATATATGTAACTATATACGTATATAGAATACGTGAGCATCGTTTTCGCAGCGCCAGGAATGCGTTCATGCAACGACCCAGGCGGATTCAGCCCGTTTGGTTCATGACGTCATTCGCGCATGCCCGCCTATGGTTATCACGTTACGCGAACGCTAGCTTGTCTATGTTGTTCACTTATCCGCCAAATAAACGAACAGATTTCAGTCCTCTAACAATAAACCACTTTTAGAAAAGGACATTCGACGCTAAAAACGCCAAGAAAAATATGTCAGAAGTGGTAAAATCGAGTTAATTTCGGGTGACAAGTGCATCTGCTCTAACCCCTTTCGTGTCGTCGGGGTTGTTTTAACGTCAGCGCCATGAATGCTTCGGGTTTTCACAAGCTTAGTGACACTGCTAACTGGAGGCCCTTGGCATGCTTGATCTTCTTCTCTTTCTTTCTGTCCCTTCTCTTGTTTATTTTCATATTATGTTTTCTTCTTCGTCTTCTTATTCATTTTGTTCTATTTGTTTAATTTTCTTTCTTCGTCACTTCATTTTGTCTTCTTCCTTGTCCTTCCCCTTCTCTTCGTCCCCCTTCTGCCTTTATCTCTATTTCTTTATTTCTTCTTTTTTCATTCTCATTCTCTATCCGTCTCCTCTCTTCCACTCCTTCATTCTCCCTCCGTATATTTCCATTTTTCATACCTTCGCTCTTTCTTCATTTCCCTCTTTATCTTATTACCATCCCTATCCTTATTTCTTTTTGTATCTCTCTCCCTATCCTCCCGCTCTTTCTCCCTCTCCCTCTCCCTTTCCCTCTCCTCTCCCTTTCCCTCTCCCTCTCCCTTTACCTTCCACTCCCTCTCCCTCTCCATCTCCCTTTCCCTCCCCCTCCCCCCCCTCCCTCCCTCCCTCCCTCCATCCCTCCCTCCCTCCCTTTCCCTCTCCCTACCTCTGTCTCTCTCCCTCTTACTCACCATCTCCCTCTCCCTATCCCTTCCTCCGCACTCCCTATCCTATCCTCCCCTCTCCCACCCCTATCCTCTCCCCTCCCTCACCCTCCCCTTTGTGTAGAATCTAATTTCCTTTTTTTATGTCCTAATGATTTTACAACAGAGAAGCAACGGGGAATGAGGAAAGTGTACACTCTGAAAGCGTAATTACTGTCACTGAGTTATGAGTATTGAAGGTCTACCATATCTCAGATGGTTTCATAGTATACAGGTAAAGGGCTTTCAGAAAAACATTGGTGGATTTGAACCTGTCAAGTAGGGCTAACATCAGGTCTGGCTAATGGACAAGACTATCTCAGTTTGTATGGTTATCTCTCTCTCTCTCTCTCTCTCTCTCTCTCTCTCTCTCTCTCTCTCTCTCTCTCTCTCTCTCTCTCTCTCTCTCTCTCTCTCTCGCTTTTTATCTTCCTTTTAATCTCTCCCTTTATTTTTATCTTCCTCCCATTCCCTTCCCCTTCTCCCTCTCACTCCTTTTCCCGAAACTAACAACCTCACCCTCACCCTCTCCCCCTATCCCTCCATCCCCTCCCTTTCCCCTCTCCATCTCTCTTCCCCTTTCCCCACCCATCCCCTTCCTACCCCTCTCTCCCTCTCTCTTCCCCCTTTCCCTCTCTCTTCCCCCTCTCCCTCCCCCCCCATCCTCACCCTTCCCCCTCTCTTTCCCCTCCCCCCTCTCCCTCCCCTTCCCCCTCATCCTTATCCTCACCCTCCCCCCTCTCCCTCCCCTTCCCCCTCATCCTCACCCTCATCCTCCCCCTCCCCCCTCATCCTCACGCTTCCCCCTCTGTTCCCCCTCCCCCTCTCCCTCCCCTTCTAGAAACCAACACCCTTTCGTGCGTGTGGGCGTAAGTGGGACCGCGGCGAGGACGAGTGCACGGGCGTTTTCGTAAGCCAATCCGACTGCGCGTCTGCCTGTCCGCCTCCCGTATTTGTTCCGAGGCAGGAGGTGGTGACGTCATCGATGACAAAAGATGGCTTTTGTGATGGATCATTTATTTTGTGTGTGTGATTTTTGTATTTGAAAAAAAAAATAAAATAAAAATTCGAAATGCTGAATTGTGATAGCGTAAATCTGTGGATGGGTGATGATGGTAATCAAAACAGTAAGCTTATTATCGTTTATTTAGTTGTTACTGGTAGCGATAATACTATTACCACTATTACTGCTAAAATGACTACTCCTGCTTTTGTTATTGTTATCACCGTTACACATGCTACTGTTACGACCTCTGTCATCGTTATTATCAGCATTACCATCGCCCTCATTATCAGCATTTCTTGCGTGTATTGGAAGTATGGAAATAAACGGAGTAATGAATATGAAAGAGAAAAACGGGGAAATAAAAAGCAGACAAAATACAGACATCTGAATAATGATATAAGCAAAGTGGTTCCTGTACAACAAGCATTACTCAGTAATCTTATATATATTTTTATTCGTCTTTTTTTCTTCTTCGTATGTCTCCTATTATCTTTTTTTTTACCTGCCTCATCTTCCTTATACCTGCACCTAATTAAAGCAACCACGAGCAGGGCGTGGCCAGTTTCCCCTCTCCCCCCTTCCCCCTTCCCCCCTCCCCCCTCCCTTACTCCTCTTTCCTCCTACTTCTCCCCCATACGCCTCCCCTTCCTCCTCTCCCACCCCTCCCCTTCCCTCTTCCTACTTCCACTCTCCATCTCCCCGTCCTCCTTACCCCTCCCTCCCCCCCCCCACCTTACCATCTACCTCTCCTCTGGCCTCAAACTCTTCCCTTCAATTCCCTCTGTTTCATCTTCCTCTTCCTGCTAACTTTCCCTTCCTCTTCCTTTTTCTCTGACCTCTCCCCTTTCACATATATTTAACGCGTCCCCCTTTCCTTCTTCCTAACTTCTCCTTCCAAGGAACTCTCCACTCCTTCACCCCCTTCTCTTCCTTCCTTTCCTTTCGCTCTCCTCCTTTACTTCCTACCTTCTTTTCCTTCTCCCAATACTCCACCGGCTCCCTTCTCCCCTTGTCTTTCCCTTCTCTTCTTTCGCTCTTCTTTTTATCATCCCTTTTTCCTCTCACGCTTCCTCCTCCCTCCCGCCCTCATTCCTACAATTCTACCCTTCCTTCTCCCTTTCTTCCTAACACTACCTCATCCTTTCCCCAACCCCCGCCACCTTTCTATATCTATCTATCTATCTATATATGTATTTATGTATGTATGTATGTATATATGTATGTATGTATCTATCTATCTATCTATCTATCTATCTCTTTCTCTTTCTCTTTCTCTTTCTCTCTCTCTCTCTCTCTCTCTCTCTCTCTCTCTCTCTCTCTCTCTCTCACTCACTCACTCACTCACTCACTCTCTCTCTATCTACCTATCTATCTATCTCTTTATCTCTCTCTCTCTCTCTCTCTCTCTCTCTCTCTCTCTCTCTCTCTCTTTCACCCATTCCTCCTGTACCTCCTCCCTCCCCTTTCCCCTTACTCCCTCTTCTCCCCTTCCTTCCCCATGCCCTCCCCCACTACCTCTCTCCCATTCTTCCTCCTGCCTCCCCTTTCCCCTTCCTCTTCTCCCCACAGCCCCAACTCCCTCTTCCTGACACCTTCCCCCACACACTCAATATTCACGCATTTAAAGGCCAAGGTGTTCGCGAGGGAGGGCGGTGCATGTGGTGATAACGACCTCGCTCTCGACCCACGCTCTTCGCTAAGAGGGTGTTCGCTGTCGGGAGTTCGCTATGGTTGGTTCGTTCGTTGTGGTTTGTGGGGGGGGGGAGTTTTTTTTTTTTTTTGAGGGGGGGAGTGGATGTTTAGTGTTATTACTGGTGATGTTAATGTTATCACTGTTACTAAATATCTTAATCATTATTATCATGGCTGTCATTATTATGAATATCATTACTATTAGTATTAGTACTAGTAGCAGAAGCATTATCATTGCTATTGTTATCATTATCATTTTTATGATAACCATTATCATTATTATCATCATCATTGCCATCATTATTGTTATTATCATTACTATTATTTCTTTTGTTATTATTGTTTCTATTATTGTTATAATTGTTACTATTATTATCATTTTTATTATAATTGTCATTATTATCACTATCATCATTGTCATTACTTGTTTCTCTCATTTCGTGTGTTCTTCGCATTGTTCATATACTCGTTCAGAAGCAAATGAAGCAGATCTCAGCGGGAAAATATGAAGACTTTTTATTTCTAATTGCCTCCAACAGATAGATAGAGATAGAGAAATAGAAAGATAGATAGACAGACACATATAATGATATATATGTGTATTCGTTTCCTTTTTTTCCCCTTTTTGAATTTTCCTTTTTTTTTTTAGACGATGTCACATCAATATGCGATTTTTTTTTGTCTTTTGTTTTTTTTAAGTACATGTGTATATATCACGAAAGGTTTACAAGTTCTCTACGATCTAGATGAACATACGGTAGTACTGATAGACATTTCATGAGATTGGGAGCTAGCCATCTGCAATGTTTTCCCTGTCTCTTTCTCTTTCTCTTTCTTACCACTTTCTCACTCTCTTCCTCTTCTCTCTCTCTCTCTCTCTCTCTCTCCTTCTCTCTCTCTCTCTCTCCCTCTCTCTCTCTCTCTCTCTCTCTCTCTCTCTCTTTCTCTCTCTCTCTCTCTCTTCCCTCCTTCTCTTCTTCTTTCCTTCTCTTCCTATTTCCTTCTCTTCCTATTTCCTTCTCTTCCTCTTTCCTTCTCTGCCTCTTTCCTTCTCTTCCTCTTTCCTGCTTTTCCTCTTTCCTTCTCTTCCTCTTTCCTTCTCTTCCTCTTTCCTTCTCTTCCTCTTTCCTTCTCTTCCTCTTTCCTTCTCTTCTTCTTTCCTTCTCTTCCTCTTTCCTTCTCTTCCTCTTTCCTTCTCTTCCTCTTTCCTTCTCTTCCTCTTTCCTTCTCTCCCTCTTTCCTTCTCTTCCTCTTTCCTTCTCTTCCTCTTTCCTTCTCTTCCTCTTTCCTTCTCTTCCTCTTTCCTTCTCTTCCTCTTTCCTTCTCTCCCTCTTTCCTTCTCTCCCTCTTTCCTTCTCTTCCTCTTTCCTTCTCTTCCTCTTTCCTTCTCTTCCTCTTTCCTTCTTTCCCTCTTTCCTTCTCTTCCTCTTTCCTTCTCTTCCTCTTTCCTTCTCTTCCTCTTCTTTCATTTCTTTCAATCGCTCAATCTTTCAATACATGAATAAAAAAAGGAAAGAAACGGACAGGTTTAAAAGCAGGTATAGGGACGTGCAGATAAAGAAATTAAGTGAAGATGTTAGCGTATACAAATATATATGGTATACACATAATTGCCTTTGACTGATCTTAATGTAAACTCGAGAGAAATATATATCACATAGTGTTTACAATATAGTTTAATTCACACAGGGTATTAGTCTCAACAATTTACATTCCATTAATCTTTAAAACTCTCCGAGTCAATTTACAGTCCGGTCTGTGTACCACCCACTTTGTCCACTTTCGACGCCAAAAGTAGACGCTGCAGAGTGTTTATTGGTGTTGTCTACTGGCCAATCGTACCACAGAAGAAGCCGAGGTTAAGGATATAATGAGCCTCTCTCTCTCTCTCTCTCTCTCTCTCTCTCTCTCTCTCTCTCTCTCTCTCTCTCTCTCTCTCTCTCTCTCTCTCTCTCTCTCTTCTCTTGCACTTCCTCTTTTTCCCCTTCCTCCTCTCGCTTCCTCTTTTCCTCTTCCTTCCCTCGCTCCTTCTCTCCTCTTTTTCATCTCTCTCCTCTTTCTCCTTCTCTCTCTCCTCTTCATCCTTCTTTTTCCTGTTTCTCATTCATTTTCTCCCCCCTTTTCTCTTTCGCCTCACTCCCTTCACTCTCCGTTTCTCTCTTCTCACCCTTTAGCCATTTCTTTCCCTTTCTTTCTATCAATATTTCTCTCTCTCCTCCCTTCCCTCTCCCTCCCTCTCCCTCCCCCTCTCCCTCTCCCTCTCCCTCTCCCTCTCCCTCTCCCTCTACCTCTACCTCTACCTCTTCCTCTCCCTCTCCCTCTACCTCTACCTCTCCCTCTCCCTCTCCCTCTTCCCCTCTCTCCCTCCCTCCCCCTCTCCCTCTAGCTCTCCCTCTCCCTCTTCCCCTCTCTCCTTTTCCCCATCTATCTCCCTATCCTCTTCTTCCTCTTCTTCCCCCTCACCCTCTTACTCACCCCATCCTTCTTTCTTTCCTTTTTTCCTCTTTCCTCATAGATAATGAGTGATAGTGTGTATGTGCGGGGGGGGGGGGGGATGTGAATATGTATGTACTTATGCATCAACATGAATACATATCCTGCAAGAAGCTATTTTTCTATGATAATCTTTCTCGTCTAGTGAAAGCAATAATAAGTCCAGCGACTCTGACTCTTTCTAAGCAAAAAAAAAAAGAAAACAGAGATTAAATGCACAGGTTTGGGAAAGCAACGCGCCTGCAGTGGTGTGTGTGGCCGATTTCCAACCCTGGGGACATGAGCGGGAATTGTACTGTACACACCAGGATCTGGGTAAACAGGTCTGACACTCACGGATTGGCGCGGGAATTGGCGTCACTAAGACTACTTCCATATATACAGATAGATAGATGGATAGGTAATGAAATATAAATGTATCAGTATATATAAGTAAGGCCAATAGGTATGCGTGTGTATATTATATGTATATATATATATATATATATATATATATATATTTATTCATATACATATACATATATGGATATGGATAACACATATGTGTATATATATGCATACATTTACATAAAATATACATATAATATATGCACATGTAATCTTACATGTAATGTGTATATATCAAATATATCAGGTACTTACATGCTGTCATCAAGAATCAACCTTTTCCTCTGATATTTCTGAGCTGTCGGGCATTTAGTATATGATAATAATATGATTATTTGATGTTTAAACCTTAGGTAATACACTGAGCCAATAAGTGGCGCGTCGTCGTCAAGAGTTTAATAGAGCTGGTTTTGCGACCGGCATAAAAGATTCTAACTTTAATGAAAACACATACACACAAAATATTTTTATTTACTTACATGACACCAGAGCCTGGCTAGTCGCCTCGAGCGTTTCCCTCACGACCTATTCACTCACAGCTTCAGGAAGGAATGGTGAAGTCTGAAGTCTATTTCTATTTTCTTGTTTCTGGACGAGTCATGATTTTCATTTGGTCAGATGATTAAGTTTATTATATCACTATGTAACTGATAATTGCAATCCTAATGATGCGGGATCGTATGTACGTAGCGAAGCACTAATATTACATATTTATCATCTACTAATAAATCTTATTCACAGTTACTAATAAAAGGTGTGGTTACCAGTCTCCAAAATGCTGGGGTTTCCACGAAAAGTTATCAAAAGTTCCAAAAAAGTGCCTTAAAATTACAAAGATTTTTTTGAAAATGTTCAGTGAGAGTTCACTGACTCGAGTCCCACTTGTTGTCGGTCTTGAAATGGTCTTTATTCGAAACGGATGGCACTGAAATCTGACAGTTCTTGTGTTATTTCATTAAAGTTCTCAAACGTCTCAATGCAGATCGTCGCTTATCAATGAGTATTGCAGATTGTCAATCTCGTCACATCGTAATAATCACTCGTTCGAAAACCACTTGGGTCTCTCTTCGGCGACGAGAGAACTTGACAAGAACACAGAAAACCGAAGCAAACAACAAGTTCTAAACACGTCTTGGTCCATCAGTGCAGATCACAACTAGAGTGATCGTGCTAGCAGCTATTCCGCTGTTGCATGAATGCTATCACGAAAGAAGAAGAGGTAGTGGCGGTCTATAAGAAGCAGTTGCACTCCGTCCCGCCCGCAGGAATGTCGCAACTGCTCGAGATGGAGACAGAATCGGGTTTACACTGACCGAAAGGGGCGCGTCGTACGGCTGGCAGACTCGCGCGCACCCTCTACCGGAAACTTTATCATATACACAGTTGTCCTTCCTGCTCTGGTATCTACGGTCTGTTATTTTTGTATATGTGGTTCATGTAGGTTGTTGATATTGTATCTGTATTGTTTTTGGCATTCACGAGATAGTTTATATTGTATTTAATATAAACAATTCTCACCGATTGTCCGTAGTCCCTATTGCCGGTGTTGCCAGATGCATGATGCCCCTCAGTTCTATATCTTGAAGCATTCCTTTTTTTTTTTTTTTTGCAAATAGATTATATGTAAGGATATCGAGAAATATGTGGCATGCTCCTCAGTCGCTTTATCTAAGAGATGATATGACTCAAGCTGCCTCATCTTGTTTGAGTAGTATGAAGCAATATATCTATACTTGTGTATCTGCATATAAACTCTATATTCTTATGTGTTTGCGTGCATCTTCATATGCAGATGTGTATAAATAGATAAATAGATAAATAGATATCTAATTGAATACATTGTGTGTGAGTATATATGTGTGTGTGTGTGTGTGTGTGTGTGTGTGTGTGTGTGTGTGTGTGTGTGTGTGTGTGTGTGTGCATTATATTTTTTGTGTGATTGGGTGTATTTATATGTACATACCCACATACATGCATACATATTCTGAAGGGTTGCTTTCTAATTCTCTTTTTAATATTATTCCTATAACTTTTTCATAAAGACATCTCATAGAAACACCTTAGTGAACATTATTGCATACACATGTGTGTTTATATGTGAATGTGTTTCTTCACATAGACCTTTTCTTTTCTTTTCCTTTGTGCCAATGCGCAGTGCTAATATACGTTTCTAACAATGCTTGTTTATCCACTTCGATCCACTTATCCATCTCCATTTCCACATAAACAGGGGCAACCTCTGAATCTCTGGCACATTGCTTCACCGTTTCATATCCAGCCATGACTCATGTGCAGTCACGGACCAAAGTCGCGTCGTGAATGAAGCTTCGAAATCCACAGAACGTAAACCACAAGGCTCACGAAGCGGAATTCGAACCTTGTCCGAATAAGGGATTGTATAAACTATTATTCGGACAAGGTAATGTGTGTGTGTGTGTGTGTGTGTGTGTGTGTGTGTGTGTGTGTGTGTGTGTGTGTGTGTGTGTGTGTGTGTGTGTGTGTGTGTGTGTGTGTGTACATTACAACCACTGAGGCGGAAGTACAGTCGTATTTGAGCCTCTGTGGTTGTAATGCGTCTAACGTTTTAGGAAAGTCTTTTTTCATGTCAGGAACTTCTCCTCTTTTGTTTATTTCTCATCTTTTGTTCCATTTCATTTTCTTTAATTTTTGGATGGTGAATATTGAGACCTAATTGTAATAATACTGTGTTGACACGATCAAACAGGCAGCAGCAGCTCTGAAGTGAGTTTTCTGTATTTTACTTGGGTTAGATAACCATAAATTTTCCTTCTTTCTCTCGTCCCTATCGTGGTGCACACATACGCACGCAGACGTGTGTGTGTGTGTGTGTGTGTGTGTGTGTGTGTGTGTGTGTGTGTGTGTGTGTGTGTGTGTGTGTGTGTGTGTGTGTGTGTGTGTGTGTGTGATACAGACGTGTGTGTGTGTGTGTGTGTGTGTGTGTGTGTGTGTGTGTGTGTGTGTGTGTGTGTGTGTGTGTGTGTGTGTGTGTGTGTGTGTGTGTGTAATATATATACATATATATATATATATACACATACATACACTCATGCTTAAGTATATAAGTTTGTTTTCTACTGCTTCAAGTCTGAGTAGCCAAAGGATGAAATAACTGCCAGATACCGAACATTAAATTATATTATTCTGTATACATAACAGATATTCAAATATATATATAGCATTACAATCAGCCAATCTTCGACTGACTCATACCATTCACGGGTAAATACCATTCCTTTTATCACAATTTCTTACCATAAAACTGGGGAATTTCTGATATCTATTCCTAATGATACGTATAGTGCTATACATGTTGATTTCTTATCACCAGAAATCAGGATATGATACACATATAAATTAGGATAGACATTCTTTATGCATTTCGAAGGAGGGTTATTCGAAATGTCATTCATAACAATAAAAAATAAAATGCACTGTTCGCTTCTCTCTAAATTATAGAGTATTCTTCAAGGTAAACGAAATGCCACTGTATTAATACATTATCGTTGTTGTTGTTATTTCTGTCTTTATGTTTGTCTTTGTGCTTTCTTTCTAGAGCCTTCAATAAAAGGTTTTTTATCCACTTTCACTAGATTTTCTATTACACTCAACATATCGATTTTAAATATAGAGGAGATAGTCAAATGAACTTCCTTTTTCTCAAATTCATTCAAAAGATTTTTTTCCAAGACTGATTCACAAAACTGAGGTTCGTATCGTTTTCAGTCAAAACGAGGTAGTTTATCATTGGTATGACTGTTGAGATCTTCGGTGTAAAAGGTGGGAGAGAGAGAGAGCAAAAGAGAGAGAGAAAGAGAGAAAGAGAGAAAGAGAGAGAGAGGGGGGGGGGGGCAGACAAACAAATATATAAACATATATTTATAAACAAACATACAAAGACAGAAAAAGAGAGACAGACAGAGAGAGGATGAAAGTATGGGTGTGTGTTCGCTTATGTTACGTAAAAAAAGACCTTATTATATACTTTTTACATCTTATAAATGCGAGGCGACATGAAACTATCATATTTACAAGTAGATTAACACTAATATATTCACAGGTATATACACAAAACATTAAGTATAGGCTGACTAAATGTATCCTCTTCTTTGTATCTTTGTTTGTTTCTCCTAGTTCCTCATCGGCTACAGGAGTTCTAGGTGTAATGATAAAATATAATCTTCTATTCTTTTTTCATGATTATAATCTGAGAATTATAGTCGTTATTCATTCATAATAAAAGGTTTTTTTTTTTTTCTTAACTAGAGGTATTCCATTATTGGACCCTCTGTTTATTCATGATAAAAAAAATGGATAACAAATGGAATAATTCTCATTGTAAACCCGAATGAAATAAATAAATGAAAACAGTGATAAATAAATGTAATAAAGAAATAAATAAAAAAGACCCATATCCGAACCTGCCTGAGGATGGTAAAGGGATTCTAACGGTCGTAACGGTTCTAACGGTTTTTACGGTCCTAGCTATTCAAAAGTTTAATCCCCGGCCGCATCTTCTTCCACCAGGCACTCCGCCCCGATCCCTTCGTCTATGCTGATCTGGCGTTGGGCGCGCGCCTTGGCCACTTCGCCGCTGTCGACGCTCCCCCGCCCGGAGTCCGGCACTTCCGGCGCGCCCTCCGCCCCCCCGCAGTCCTCGGGGATGGCCACCACCTTCAGGATGGACATGGAGCCCTTCCTCCGGGCCAGGCGCTCGCAGGGGGGCACCCCCGTGAGTGACGTCTCCCTCACCAGCGGCGGGAGGGACTGCTTCTTCCTGATGTAGCGCGTGAGGGACTTGTCGTAGGGAAGCGAGAGGTACTTCTTGTCCCTGGCCTCGTAGTCACCCGTCGGCAGCTTGTCCAGACTCCGCACCCGCCGCAGGGGAGCCGCAGGGGCCTTCGCCGCGCTCTCGGCCAGCACCTGCAGCGAGAGGGGCATGATCGGCATCTTCCTCCGGTTCACGGCGGGGGAGATGCTGCCGCAGGCCATCGTCTGGAGGGCCAAGGGCGTCGACGCGGGGCCAGCGGCGTGAGAGGGCGAGGGCGGGGGCGTCGAAGGGTCTTCGCGAACACTGCCGAGGACGCTGGGGGCGGAAACCCTTCGCGTGGGTCGCGGGTGGAGGTGGAGGTGGGTCTGGCTGTGGGTCGGCGTCTCCGCGTCGAAGTCGTCTCCGGAAGCCATGACCGCTCCTGCAACACGAAGGGAGTCGTTAAGGGCGTCTTTGTCATGCTGGA